>NC_088979.1:203636958-203866984 GCF_963932015.1 Anas acuta | reverse complement strand
ATCCACATTCCCATCCAAATCTAATCCCAATCCCAGTCCCAATCCCAATCTAAATCCCAATCCAATCCTAATCCCATACCAATCTCAATCCCATCCCATCCCCAATCCTATCCCCATCCCAATCCCATCCCCATCCCAATCCCAATCCCAGTCCCAGTCCCAGTCCCAGTCCCAATCCCCATTCCATCCCATCCCATCCACATTCCCATCCAAATCCTAATCCTAATTCTAATCCCAATCCCAATCCCAATCCAATCCCATCCCCATCCCATCCTATCCACATTCCCATCCCAATCCCAATTCCAATTCCAATTCCAATTCAATTCCAATCCCAATCCTATTCCTAATCCTAATCCTAATCCTAATCCTAATCCCATCCCAATCCCAACCTTAATCCAATACCATCCCACCCCATCCCATCCCATCCCCAGTTCCATCCCCAATCCCACCCCATCTCCAATCCCAATCCCAATCCCAATCCCCATCCCACCCCATCCCATTCCATCCCCATCCCATCCCATTTGATCCCAATGCCATGCCATCCCATCCCATCTCATCCCAATCCCAACCCCAATCCCATCCATTCCATCCCCATCCCCATCCCAATCCAATCCCAATCCCAATATCAATCCCAATCCCATCCCATCCCAATCCCATCCCCAATCCCAATCCCAATCCCAATCCCTCTACAGGCACCCCCCCATCCACACCCCCACCCCAGAGCCCCCGCTGCCGTCCCAGTGAGGAGGAGGCTGTGGGATGAAGGAGGGGTCCCGGCCATCACCAGGGCTTGGGGGCATCCCCCTGCCCCACATGGGGCCATTTTTTGGGGTGGGCAAGGGGGAATGAAGGGAGGTGGCCCAGCACATTCCTGGAGGGTGCTGGGCTGGGGGGAATGGCTACAGGCAGCCTGCGGTGGCAACCATCCCGGGGGGATGGGCCACCAGCCTGGAGGGGTGGGCTACCAGCCTGGAGAGATGGGCTACCAGGTTGGAGAGGTGGGCTACCAGCCTGGAGGGGTGGACCACCAACCTGGAGAGACGGGCTACCAGGTTGGAGAGGTGGGCCACCAGCCTGGAGGGGTGGGCTACCAGCCTGGAGAGATGGGCTACCAGGTTGGAGAGGTGGGCTACCAGCCTGGAGGGATGGGCCACCTGCCTAGAGATGTGGGCCACCAGCCTGGAGGGGTAGGCCACCAGCTTGGAGAGATGGGCCACCAGCCTGGAAGGATGGACCACCAGCCCGGAGATGCGGACCACCAACCTATAGTGTTGGACCACCAGCTTGGAGAGATGGGCCACCAGATTGGAGATGTGGGCCACCAGCCCATTGAGATGGGCCCCCAGCCTCGTGGCCTTGAGTTCCCTGCCCCCTGGGGCTGGTGATGGGTGGGGGGAGAGGCAGGAGCTGGGGGGGTCACACCAATGGTGGTTATGGTGCACACCTTGACCCTATGGGTGCACACCTTGACCCTATGGGTGCACACCTTGACCCGATGGGTGGGTGTGGTGGTCTATGGGTGCGTGCCTTGACCCTATGGGTGCACGTGTTGACCTGATGGGCGCGCACCTTGACCCCAATGGGTGCACACGTTGACCCTACAGGTGCACACCTTGACCCGATGGGTGGGTGCGGTGGTCTATGGGCGCGCGCCTTGACCTGATGGGTGCACACGTTGACCTGGGGGGTGCATGTGTTGGTCTGTGGGTGCACCCATAGGTCTACGGGTGCACATGTGGGTCTATGGGTGCACACGTAGGTCTGATGGTGCATGTGTTGACCTGGTGGGTGCGTGCATTGATCTATGGGTGCCCACCTTGACCCGATGGGTGCACACGTTGACCTTATGGGTGTACAAATCGGTCTGGGGGTGCACACGTAGGTCTATGGGTGCACACATTGACCCGATGGGTGGGTGCGGTGGTCCATGGGTGCACGTGTTGACCCAATGGGTGCACACGTAGATCTGATGGGTGCACGCGTTGACCTGGGGGGTGCATGTGTTGGTCTGTGGGTGCACCCATAGGTTTACGGGTGCACATGTGGGTCTATGGGTGCACACGTAGTTCTATGGGTCCATGCATTGACCCAATGGGTGGGTGCATTGGTCCATGGGTGCACGCGTGCACGCGTTGACCCAATGGGTGCTTATGTAGACCTTATAGGTGCACAAGTAGATCTGATGGGTGCACACCTTGACATTATGGGTGCATTCGTTGGTTATGGGTGCAAGTGTAGACCTTATGGGTGCACACGTAGATCTGATGGGTGCACACCTTGACCCGATGGGTGCATGCGTTGGTTCTGGGTGCACGCGTTGACCCTATGGGTGCACACCTTGACCCGATGGGTGGACCCGCTGGGTGGAGGCACGGACCTACTGGGTGGGCGCAGAGGGTCCCCCACGGGGGTGTGTAAGTGCTGGGTGCCAGCACGGCCCCGGTGGGTGCGTGGGGCTGGTGGGTGGGTGTCAAATCTGGTGGGTGGGCACACGGTGAGCGGTGGGCAGACTTTTTGGGGTGGGGCTCCTGGGGGTGGGGCTTGTGGGGGTGGGGCTCCTGGGCAACCCCCCCTTTCCCTTTATCCTCCCCCCACACCCCTTTTTGGGGTCCCCGTGGGTTTTTTGGGGTCCCCCCACCCCGTACCGAGCACCGGGACCAAGGGGGTCCCTGGGTGTCCCTGGGGACCCCCGAATGTCCCTGGGGTGGGAGGACGCTTCGGGGTGCGGCCGGTCCCCATGGGGAAGAGGCCATCCCCATAAGGAGGACACTGGGGACATGGGGACATCATGGGGACATGGGGACAGCAATAATGGGGTGAGCGGGACGTGGTCGGGATCGGGGCCGCTCGCGCTCCATCCCCGAGCAGCCACACCAAGGGGACGGGGACGCGTCCCCAAAGTGCCACAGCAGGGGACGGGGACAACGGTGGCAGCGACGTCCCCGTGATGTCCCCACGGTGTCCCCACGATGTCCCCACAGTTGGTGCCACCTCCTATAGGGACTGGTCCCAAAACATCAACTGCTCCGCCACCAACCCCAGCCGCGAGCAAAGATGGGTGAAGATGTCCCCGCGGGTGAAGATGTCCCCAAGGGGGTGACGACGTCCCCAAGGGGGTGACAACGTCCCCAGGGGGGTCCCCACCACCCCCAGACCCCCCCACGGGGCCATCTGTAGGACCAAACCCCCCCAAGACGCGTGCGCAACCCCCGGGGACCCTCGGTGCCGGGGACACCGTGTCCCGCTGCGTCCCCCGATGTCCCCCGATGTCCCCACAACCCCCCCCTGGTGTCCCCAACATATCCGTTATTTTTTGGGGAGGTGTCACCTCGGTGGCAACCCCTCCCCCCCGAGGAGCTGGAGGTGAAGGACCAGGTTTGGTGGCACCACGGTGCCGAATTTTGGCGCTGAGCCCCCGTTGTCACCGGTGCGTCCCCCGGGATGGGGACGGGGACGGCGGTGACGTTTGGTGGCTCCTCGGTCACCCGCGGTGCTCGGAGGATGGAGCCACGTTGGGGGGGGTGTTTGGGGACATTGGGGACATTTGGGGACATCGGGGGATGCTTGGGGACACTGGGGGAAAACGGGGAACAGCTGAGGACATCGGAGACATTTGGGGACACCGGGGGACACCAGGGATGTTTGGGGACAGTGGGGACACCTGGGGGACACTTGGGGACACCTGGGGACATTGGGAGACACCGAGGGATGCCTGGGGACACTGGGAGACACTTGGGGACATTTGGGGACACCTGGAGACACTTGGGGGATGCTTGAGGACATCGGGGATGCTTGGGGACACCGGGGGACACTTGGGGACATTGGGGGACACCTGGGGTCACCTGGGGACATCAGAGGATGTTTGGGGACACTAGGGGATGCTTGGGGACATCTGGGGACATCTGGGGACACTGGGGGATGTCTGGGGACATCAGGATAGGCTTTGGTACATTGGGGATGCTTAGGGACACTTGGGAATGCCAGGGGACATCTGGGGACGTTGGGGACATTGGGGGACACCAGGGGACACCAGGGGACATTGGGGATGTTTGGGGACACTGGGGGGTACCTGGGGACATCGGGGGATGCCTGGGGGCACTGGGGGACACCTGGGGACATGAGGGGACACTTGGGGACATTGGGGGATGCTTGGGGACACCAGGGGACACTTGGGGACATTTGGGGACACCTGGGGTCGCTTGGGGACATCAGGGATGTTTGGGGACACCTGGGGACATCGGGGATGTTTGGGGACACTGGGGGACACCAGGGGACATGGGGGGACACTTGGGGCATTGGGGGATGCTTGGGGACACCAGAGGACACCTGGGGTCACTTGGGGACATCAGGGATATCTGGGGACACTTGGGGATATTTGGGGACATTGGGGATGTTTGGGGACATTTGGGGACATCAGGGATGTTTGGGACACCGAGGGACACCTGGGGACATTGGGGATATTTGGGGACACTGGGGGACATTTGGGGACACTGGGGATATTTGGGGACATTTGGGGACACCGTGCCACCCACTGTTTTGGGGCCGGTCCCCTCCCCTGCTGTCCATTCCGTGATGTCCCCAGGAACACCTGGGGGGCTTCGTGTCCCTCCCCCGACCCCAAAAATGTGAATTTTCTCTCCCCCCCCCCAAAAAAAAAAAAAAGGGATTTTTGTCCCCCAAAAGTGTGGCTTTTCCCCCAAAAAAGCAATTTTCTCCCCCAAAATGACTTTTTTTTTCCCCAAATATCAGTTTCCCTCCCCAGAACACCCCCATAAATGACCTTTTTCTCCCCTTTTTCCTCCCCAAAGTGACTTTGGACCCCCCCCCCCGTAACTCTTTGCCCATAACCACCACTTTTCACCCCAAAAATGCTGCTCCCCCCCCCAAACTCTTCTCCCCCATACAGCGACTTCCAGCCCCCAAAATAACCTTTTTTGCCCCAAAGCAGCCCCCTTGGGCCCAGTGCCCCCCCCCCCCCAAGTAACTCGTAGCCCCCCCAAAGTAACTTTTCCCCAAAAAAACAACTTTTTCTCCCCAAATAACTTTAATAACTTTTGCCCCCCCCAAAATTTGTCCTCCCCCAGAAAAGCAACTTCTGCCTCCCCAAAATCAGCTTTTTTCCCCCCAAAACCAGCCTTTTTCTCCAAAGAAGTAACTTCCCCCCCCCCCCAAACAACTTTTCTTCCCCAAAAAACAACTTTTCTCCTCAAAAAGTAACTTCAGCCCCCCCAAATAACTTTTCTCACCAAAAAACAACTTTTCTCCTCAAAAAAGCAACTTCCGCCCCCAAAACCCAGCTTTTCTCCTAAAAAAAGTTCCGTCACCCCCCAAGCCCCCTTTTCTGTCCCCAAAACCCCCATTTCTGCCCCCAAAAGTACCCTCCCCCCCCCACTCCCTCCAAAACAACTTTTCGGTCCCAAAACGGCGACTTCCCGGCTCCAAAACGCCGCCTTTTCTTCCCAAAAAGAAACTTTCCAAACTTCCTGAAAACAAACTTTCCGCACCAAACTTTACCCTGAAAAAAAAAAAAAAAAACGAACAAAAAACGACAAAACCAAAACTTTCTCTTTTCACACCAACTCCCCTCCCCAAAGCAGTTTCACCCCAAAACCCCCTTTTTCCCCTCAAAACCCCTCTCCTCCCCAACCTCCCTTTTTCCCCAACCCCCTCCTTTTTCCCCCAAATCCCATTTCCTCCCAAATCTCCCTTTTTCCCCCCAAACCCTCTTTCCTCCCCCAATCCCAACTTTCCCCCCAAAACCCAACTTTTTCCCCAAAACAGCACTTTTACCCCCAAACCCAACTTTTCCCCGAAACAGAACTTTTCCCCCCAAACCCCTTTCCTCCCCCAAACCCCATTTCCTCCCCGAAACCCAACTTTCTCCCCAAAACAGCACTTTTACCCCCAAACCCTCTTTCCTCCCCAAATCCCAACTCTCCCCCGAAACAGAACTTTTCCCCCCAAAACCCAACCATTTCCCGAAACAAAACCTTCCCCCCAAACCCAACTTTCCTCCCCCAAACGAACTTTTCCCCAAAACAGCACTTTTCCCCCCAAAACCCATCTTTTCCCCGAAACACTTTTCACCCCAAACCAGAACTTTTTCTCCAAAACCGAACTTTTTCTCCCAAACCCAACTTTTCCCCAAAAGAGAGCTTTTTCCCCAAAACCCAACTTTTTCTCCCAAACCCCCTTTCCTCCCCCAAACCCCGTTTCCTCCCCGAAACCCAACTTTTCCCCAAAACAGAACTTTTTCCCCCAAAACCCAACTTTTTCTCCCAAACCCCCTTTCCTCCCCCAAACCCCCTTTCCTCCCCCAAACCCAACTTTTTTCCCAAAACAGAACTTTTTCTCCCAAATGGAACTTTTTCCCCCAAACCCCCTTTCCTCCCCGAAACCGAACTTTTCCCCCCAAACCCAACTTTTTCCTGAAACAGACCTTTTTCTCCCCAAACCCACTTTTTCTCCCCAAACCCCCTTTCCTCCCTGAAACCCAACTTTTCCCCGAAACAGCACTTTTTCCCTCCAAACCCAACTTTTCCCCAAAACAGAACTTTTCCCCCCAAACCCAACTTTTCCCAAAACAGCACTTTTTTCCCACAAACCCAACTTTTTCCCAAAACAGAACTTTTCCCCCCAAACCCACCTTCTTTCCCCCAAACTCCCTTTCCTCCCCGAAACCCAACTTTTCCCAAAACAGCCCTTTTTCCCCCCAAACCCAACTTTTCCCAAAACAGCCCTTTTTCCCCCCAAACCCAACTTTTTCCCGAAACAGCCCTTTTTCCCCCCAAACCCAACTTTTTCCCAAAACAGCCCTCTTCCTCCCCAAACCCCCTTTTTCTCCCCACCCCCCCTTTCCCCCCTTCCCACCCCTTTCCCCTCCCCTTCCCCTTTCCCCTCCCCTCTCCCGGTGCCTCCCCCCCCCGGGTCCCTCTCGGGGCCGGGCCGGGATGGCGGCGGCGGCGGGGCCGGGCAGGCCCGGGGGGGCCGGGCCGGGGTCTCGGCGGTGGCACTTGGGGGGCTTCCTATGGGCTCTGGCGCTGGGTTCCGCGCTGGGAGCCCCCTCCCCACGCCGCCCACCCCCTTCGGCCCCCCCCGGGAACTCCTCGGCCCCCCCCGAGCGCTGCCGGCGCCCCGCGGCCTGCGAGCGGCTGCGGGTCGGGGCCTGCCTGGGCTCGGCCTTGCCCTACGCGGCCACCTCCACGCTGCTGGCCGCCGACTCCGCCTCGCAGGAGGAGGCACACGGCAAGCTGCTGCTGTGGTCCGGTACGGGGGGAGTAAAATTGGGGGGGATAAATCTTGGGGAATAACTTTTGGGGAGTGACTTTTGGGGATAACTTTTTTGGAGGGTAACTCTTGGGGGGTAACTTTTGGGGAGTAACTTTTGGGGAGGTAACTCTTTGGGGGGGTAACTTATGAGGGGGTAACTCTTGGGGGGGTTACTTTTGGGGGGGTAACTCTTGAAGCATAACTTTTTTGGGGAGTAACTTTTGGGGATAACTTTTTTGGAGGGTAACTCTTGGAGGATAACTTTTTTGGGGATAACTTTTTTGAGGAGTAACTTTTGGGGATAACTTTTTTGGGGGAGTAACTCTTGGAGAGGTAACTCTTTGGGGGGGTAACTTATGAGGGAGTAACTTTTTTGGGATAACTAACTGGGGGGTAACTCTTGGAGGTTAACTTTTTGGGGGTAACTTTTGGGGGGTAACTCTTGGGGAGGTAATTTTGGGGGGGGTTGACTTTGGGGGGTAACTTTTTTGGGGGTAACTCTTGGGGGAGTAACTTTTAGGGGGTAACTTCTGAGGGAGTAACTCTTGGAGAGGTAACTCTTTGAGGGGGTAACTCTTGGGGAGATAACTTTTTGGGGAGTAACTTCTTGGGGAGCAACTTTTTGGGGGTAACTTTTTTGGAGGGAAACTCTTGGGGGGTTACTTTTTGAGGGGGTAACTCTTGGGGAGAAAACTTTGGGGAGTAACTTTTTGGGAGGGGTACCTTTTGGGAGGGTAACTTTTGGGGAGTAACTTTTTTGGAGGGTAACTTTTGGGAGGTTACTTTTTTGGGGGGTAACTTTTTTGGGGAGTAACTTTTTTGGGGAGTAACTTTTTTGGGGAGTAACTTTTTTGGGGAGTAACTTTTGGGGATAACTTTTGGGGGGGTAACTCTTGGGGGGTAACTTATGAGGGGGTATCTCTTGGGGAGATAACTTTGGGGGGGGGTAACTATTTTTGGGATAACTTTGGGGAGTAACTTTTTTGGAGGGGTAACTTTTTGGGGGGAGTAACTTTTTGGGGAGTAACTTTTTTGGGGGAGTAACTCTTGGAGAGGTAACTTTGGGGGGGTAACTCTTGGGGAGATAACGTTGGGGCGGTAAGTTTTTGGGGGGTAACTTTGGGGAGGAACTTTTTTGGAGGAGGAACTTTTGGGGAGGAACTTTTTGGGGGTAACTCTTTGGGGGGTATCTTTTTGGGGAGGTAACTCTTGGGGGGTAACTTTTGGGGGTAACTAACTGGGGGTGTAACTCTTGGAGGATAACTTTTTAGGGGTAACTTTTTGGGGGATAACTTTTTGGGTGGTTACTTTTTTGGGGGGTAACTCTTGGAGAGATAACTTTTTGGGAGGGTAACTTTTGGGGATAACTTTCTTGGGGGGTAACTCTTGGAGGATAACTTTTTGGGGGAGTAACTTTTGGGGAGGAACTTTTTGGGGGGTAACTTCTGAGGGGATAACTCTTGGGGAGATAACTTTGAGGGGGTAACTTTGGGGAGTAACTTTTTGGGGATAACTTTTTTGGGGGTAACTCTTTGGGGGGTAACTTTTTTGGAGAGGTAACTCTTGGGGGGTAACTTTGGGGTGTAACTAACCGGGGGGGTAACTCTTGGAGGATAACTTTTTTGGGGAGTAACTCTTTGGGGAGTGACTTTTGGGGAGTAACTTTTTGGGGGAGTAACTCTTGGGGATAACTTTTTTGGAGGGTGACTCTTGGGTGGTTACTTTCTGAGGGGTAATTCTTTGGGGAGTAACTTTTTTGGGGAGGTAACTCTTGGGGGGGTAACTAACTGGGGGTGTAACTGTTGGGGGTGTAACTTTTGAGGGGGTACCTCTTTTGGGGAGTAACTTTTGGGGATAACTCTTGGGGAGGTAACTTTGGGGAGGTAACTCTTGAGGGGTGACTTAGGGGGGTAACTCTTTAGGGGGTAACTTTGGGGGGAGTAACTTTTAGGGATAACTTTTTTGGGGGGTAACTTTTTTGAGGGGTAACTCTTGGAGGATAACTTTTTTGGAGGAGTAACTTTGTTGGGAGTAACTTTTTGGGGATAACTGTTTTGGAGGGTAACTCTTGGGGGGTTACTTTCTGAGGGGTAACTCTTGGGGAGATAACTTTGGGGAGTAAATTTTTGGGAGGGTAACTTTTGGGTATAACTTTTTTGGGGGTAACTAACTGAGGGGTAACTTTTTGGGGGGTAACTTTTGGGGGTAACTTTTTGGGGGGTAACTCTTGGGAGGTTACTTTTGGGGGATAACTTTTTTTGGGGTAACTAACTGGGGGTGTAACTCTTGGAGGATAACTTTTTTGGGGTAAATTTTTTGAGGAGAAACTTTTGGGGATAACTTTTGGGGGGGTTACTTTCTGAGGGGTAACTAACTTGGGGGTTAACTTTTGAGAGGGTAACTCTTTGGGGGAGTAACTTTTGGGGATAACTTTTTGGGGTTAGACTTTTTGGGGGTAACTCTTGGAGGGGTAACTCTTGGGGAGATAACTTTTTTAGGGGTAACTTTGGGGAGTAACTTTTTGGGAAGGGTAACTTTTGGGATGGTAACTTTTGGGGATAACTTTTTGGGGGGTAACTCTTGGGGAGTAACTTTTTTGGGGAGTAACTCTTGGGGAGGTATCTTCTGAGGGGGTAACTAACTGGGGGGTAACTTTTGGGGATAACTTTTTGGGGGGTAACTTTTGGGGATAACTTTTTGGCGGGTAACTCTTGGGGGATAACTTTTTGGGGAGTAACTTTTGGGGGTAACTTTTTTGGAGGGGTAACTCTTGGGTGGTAACTTTTTGAGGGGTAACTAACTGGGGGGTTAACTTTTGGGGAGTAAGTGACTGGGAAGGTAACTCTTGGGGGGTAACTTTTGGGGATAACTAACTGGGAGGTAACTAATTGAGGGGTAACTCTTGGGGGATAACTTTTTGGGGAGTAACTCTTGGAGGGGTAACTCTTGGAGGATAACTTTTTTGGGGGGTAACTTTTTTGGGGGGTAACTTTTTGGGGGGGTAACTTATGAGGGAGTAACTTTGGGGGGTGATTCTTTGGGGGTAACTCTTGGGGGAGTAACTTTTGGGGATAACTTTTTGGGGGTAACTAACTGAGGGGTAACTCTTGGGGGATAACTTTTTTGGGGGTATCTCTTTTGGGGGTAACTAACTGGGGGATAACTTCTGAGGGAATAACTCTTGGAGGGGTAACTCTTAGGGGGGTAACTCTTGTGGAGATAACTTGGGGGTGTAACTTTTTTGGGGATAACTTTGGGGAGTAACTTTTTAGGAGGGGTAACTTTTGGGGAGTAACTTTTGGGGATTACTTTTTTGGGGGGTGACTCTTGGAGGGGTAACTCTCGGGGAGGTAACTTTTTGGGGTTGACTTTGGGGAGTAACTTTTGGGGATAACTTTTTGGGGGGCAACTAATTGAGGGGTAACTTTTTTGGGGGGTAACTCTTTGGGGGGTAACTTTGGGGAGTAACTTTGGGGGAGGGTAACTTGGAGGAATAACATTTGGGGATAACTTTGGGGGTAACTCTTGGGGGATAACTTTTTTGGGGGTATCTCTCTTGGGGGTAACTCTTTTGGGGATAACTAACTGGGGGGTAACTTCCGATTGAGTAACTCTTGGTGGGGTAACTCTTTGGGGGTTAGCTTCTGAGGGAATAACTTTTTTGGGGGGTTAACTTTCGGGGGGTAACTCTTGGGGGATAACTTTTGGGAGGGTAACTTCTGGGGATAACTTTTTTGGGGGTAACTTCTGAGGGAGTAACTCTTGGAGGGGTAACTTTTTTGGGGGGGTAACTTCTGAGGGAATAACTTGTTTTGGGGGGCAACTTTTTGGGGTGTAACTGGGGGATTAACTTTTGGAGGGTAACTTTTGGAGGGGTAACTAACTGAGGGGGTAACTTTTGAGGGGGTAACTCTTGGTGGGGTAACTGTTTGGGGAGGTAAATCTTGGGGGAGTAACTTTTGGGGGTAACTAATTGAGGGGTAACTCTTGGGGGATTAATTTTTGGGGTAACTGAGGGAGTAACTCTTGGAGGGGTAACTTGTGGGGT
The DNA here is from genome assembly GCF_963932015.1 of Anas acuta. Classification (NCBI taxonomy): domain Eukaryota; kingdom Metazoa; phylum Chordata; class Aves; order Anseriformes; family Anatidae; genus Anas; species Anas acuta. Next base: position 203,855,667 of record NC_088979.1, on the reverse strand, counting down.
GTAACTAACTGGGGGTTAACTTTGGGGTGTAACTCTTTAGGGGGTAACTTTTTGGGCGGCTTAGCTTTAGGGGGGTATCTTTTTAGGGGATAACTCTTGAGGGGGTAACTCTTGGGGGGGTAACTTCTGAGGGAGTAACTTTTGGGGGGTAACTTTTGGAGGGGTAATTAACTGGGGGGCAACTTTGGGGGTAACTCTAGGGGATAACTTTTTGGGGGTAACTTTTTTGGAGGTAACTAACTGGGGGTAACTCTTGGGGGGGTAAGCATGAGGGGTAACTTTTTGGGGATAACTTTTTTTTGGGGGGTGACTTTTGGGGTGGTAACTTTTGAGGGAGTAACTCTTTGGGGGGGTAACTTCTGAGGGGGTAACTTTTTTGGAGGGGTGACTTTGGGGGGGTAACTTTTTGGAGGGTAACTAACTGGAGGGGTAACTTTTTGAGGGAGTAACTTTTTTGGGGGTAAGTTTTTTGGGGAGGTAACTTTTGGGGGGGTAACTTTGGGGGGTAACTAATTGAGGGGTAATTCTTGGGGGATAACTTTTGGGGGTAGCTCTTTTGGGGGTAGCTAACTGGGGGGTAACTTCTGAGGGAGTAACTCTTGGAGGGGTAACTTTGGGGGGGCAACTAACTGGGGGGTAACTTTTGGGGCGTATAGAGAGCAGTATAGCAGGGGGCTGGGCTGGGTGTGGGTACAGGGGAGCTGTACAACGGGGGGCAGGGGGGGCATGGGGGCGGTATAAGGGGGGGGCAACACGAAGGGGCTCAATATTGGCAGGGGCACGGCACCCATGGGTGCTACAGGGGGGTACCGAGCTGAGCACCACCCCCGTCCCCATCCCATCCCTGTCCCTGTCCCCATCCGATCCCCGTCCCCATCCCCATCCCATTCCTGTTCCCATCCCCGTCCCCATCCCATCCCCATCCCATCCCAATCCTGTTCCCATCCCATCCCCGTCCCCATCCTGTTCCCATCCCTGTCCCCATCCCATTCCCATCCCCGTCCCCATCCTGTTCCCATCCCGTCCCCATCCCATCCCATCCCCATCCCATCTCGTCCCCATCCCCATCCTGTCCCCATCCGCGTCCCCATTCCATCCCCATCCCCATCGCGTCCCCATCCCATTCCCATCCCTATCCCATCCCCGTCCCCATCCCAATCCCATCCCATCCCTGTCCCTGTTCCCGTCCCCATCCCGTCCCCACCCCGTCCCCATCCTATCCCTGTCCCCATCCCATCCCCATCCCGTCCCCATCCCATCCCTGTCCCCATCCCGTCCCCATCCCATCCCCATCCCGTCCCCATCCCATCCCTGTCCCCATCCCGTCCCCATCCCATCCCCATCCCGTCCCCATTCCATTCCCATCCCCACCCCTGTCCCCATCCCGTCCCAATCCCATCCCTATCCCATCCCCGTCCCCGTCCCCATTCCATTCCCATCCCATCCCTGTTCCCATCTCTATCCCATCCCAATCCCATCCCATCCCTGTTCCCGTCCCCATCCCGTCCCCGTCCCCATCCCCATCCCATCCCTATCCCATCCCCATCCCGTCCCCACCCTGTCCCCACCCCGTCCCCATCCTGTCCCTGTCCCCATCCCGTCCCCATTCCATTCCCATCCCCACCCCTGTCCCCATCCCGTCCCAATCCCATCCCTATCCCATCCCCGTCCCCATCCCAATCCCATCCCATCCCTGTCCCTGTTCCCATCCCCGTCTCCATCCCGTCCCCATCCTGTCTCCATCCTGTCCCCATCCCCACCCCATCCCCACCCCATACCACCCCCCAGGCCTGCGCAACGCCCCCCGCTGCTGGGACGTGATCCAGCCCCTGCTGTGCGCCGTCTACATGCCCAAATGCGAGGACGGGCAGGTGGAGCTGCCCAGCCAGACCCTGTGCCAAGCCACCCGCGCCCCCTGCACCATCGTGGAGCGCGAGCGGGGCTGGCCCGACTTCCTCAAGTGCACGCCCGACCGCTTCCCCGAAGGCTGCCCGGTAAATTTGGGGACACGGGGGGGCACCGCCGCGACGCCTCCGGGTCCCTCGGAACCCAAAATCGGGGTTGGTGTGGGGTGGTTGTGTCTTCTCCTCCTCCTCCTCCTCCTCTTCCTCACGGTGCCACCGTCCCCGGCAGAACGAGGTGCAGAACATCAAGTTCAACAGCTCGGGGCAGTGCGAGGCGCCGCTGGTGCGCACCGACAACCCCAAAAGCTGGTACGAGGACGTGGAGGGCTGCGGGATCCAGTGCCAAAACCCGCTTTTCACCGAAAAGGAGCACCGCGAGATGCACGTCTACATCGCCGCCTTCAGCTCCGTCACCATCTTCTGCACCTTCTTCACCCTGGTGAGCCGCGCGGCGTCGGCGTCCCCAAAAAGTGGGGCTGGCCACCCAGATGTCCCTTTTATTTTTTTTATTATTTTTTTTTTTCTTTTTTTCCTTCTTCCTCCAGGCCACGTTCGTCGCCGACTGGAGGAACTCCAACCGCTACCCCCGCCGTCATCCTCTTCTACGTCAACGCCTGCTTCTTCGTGGGCAGCATCGGCTGGCTGGCGCAATTCATGGACGGCGCCCGCGACGAGATCGTGTGCCGCGCCGACGGCACCATGCGCCTGGGCGAGCCCACGTAGGTGCCCCCCCTTTCACCCCCAATCCGAATTCGGGTCCTTGCCTCGCGTCCCCAACCCGGCTGACCCCCCCGAACAGCTCCAACGAGACGTTGTCCTGCGTCATCATCTTCGTCATCGTCTACTACTCGCTGATGTCGGGCGTTATTTGGTTCGTCATGCTGACCTACGCCTGGCACACCTCCTTCAAGGCGCTGGGCACCACCTACCAGCCACTTTTGGGCAAAACCTCCTACTTCCACCTCATCACCTGGTCCATCCCCTTTGTCCTCACCGTGGCCATCCTGGCCGTGGCGCAGGTAATGGGGACAACAGATCATGGAATGTTTTTTTGGGGTGGTGGTGGCGGCGTCTTGTTGACCCCATATCCGTGGTCCCAATTTTTACCAGGTGGACGGTGACTCCGTCAGTGGCATCTGCTTCGTGGGGTACAAGAACTACCGGTACCGCGCCGGCTTCGTCCTGGCGCCCATCGGGCTCGTCCTCATCGTGGGGGGCTATTTCCTCATCCAGGGTAGGTGCGGGATGGGGCTGGGGGCGCCGTGGGTGTCCCCCCACCACCACCATCACCTCACCGCCACGTCCCTTCGTCACAGGGGTCATGACGCTCTTCTCCATCAAGAGCAACCACCCCGGGCTGCTGAGCGAGAAGGCGGCCAGCAAGATCAACGAGACCATGCTGCGCTTGGGTGAGGGCGGCACCGTTTTTGGGGGAAATTGGTGTGGGAACGGGGACGTTGGGTTCCCTGAACCTAAACTGCCCAATTCTGATCACCCAGAGGTGGGACAAAGCTGCGTGGGTGGCGACGCGGCGTTTTTGTCCTGGTACCTTTGAGGTTTGGCTGAATTGGGGACTTCCGACTTCTCTTCCAGGCATCTTCGGCTTCTTGGCCTTCGGCTTCGTCTTCATCACCTTCGGCTGCCACTTCTACGACTTCTTCAACCAGGCGGAGTGGGAGCGCAGCTTTCGGGAATACGTCCTGTGCGTGGGACGGGGTCGGGGTGCTCGCAGCACCTCTCCTCACCCTCACCTCCTTTTTGGGGTGCTGAGCGTCGTTGGGGTTGGGGGGGGATGTCCCCGTCCTCACGGCCACCGCTGTCCCCCACGTCTGCCCCTGCAGGTGCGAGGCCAACGTGACCATCGCCACGCAGACCAACAAACCCATCCCGGAGTGCGAGATCAAGAACCGGCCGAGCCTGCTGGTGGAGAAGATCAACCTCTTCGCCATGTTCGGCACCGGCATCTCCATGAGCACCTGGGTTTGGACCAAAGCCACCCTGCTCATCTGGAAGCGCACCTGGTGCAGGTGGGACCCCCGGGGATGTCACCCTGTCACCCCCCCCGCGCATCCCGAGGTGTCAGAGGTTGTCCCCAGGCTCTCGTCCGCCGTTTTGATGAGTTTTGGGGTCGCAGCAGGTAGTGGGAGAGGAGCAGGGGGTGTAGGGTGCGTCCATCCCGTTCCATCCCCAACCCTTGGTGCGCCCCATCCAGATGGGGAGGGTCCCCGAGCCCCCAGGTGCCACACCCGGGGTTTATGCATGCCCCGTTCCACGTGGCCACGTCCCGATGGGTGTCCCCATGTCCCCGCCGTGTCCCCAGGCTGACGGGGCAGAGCGACGACCAACCCAAGAGGATCAAGAAGAGCAAGATGATCGCCAAAGCCTTCTCCAAACGCAAGGAGCTGCTGCGCGACCCGGGCCGGGAGCTGTCCTTCAGCATGCACACCGTGTCCCACGACGGCCCCGTGGGTGCGTGCGGTGGCGGGGCGGGATGGGGGCCACCTCCGGGGGGGTCCCCGTTGTCCCCCCTTTTGACGTGACTCCGTTTTTCTTGTCCCCGCAGCCGGTTTAGCCTTTGACATCAACGAGCCGTCGGCCGACGTGTCCTCGGCGTGGGCACAGCACGTCACCAAGATGGTGGCCAGGAGAGGAGCCATCCTGCCCCAGGACGTCTCCGTGACCCCCGTGGCGACCCCTGGCAAGTCCTTGGGGGCATCATTTTTGGGATTAGAGGGGTTGGGGGGGGGCAGGATGCAGCCGATCACCCTTCCCCGTGTCCATCCCGCAGTGCCACCGGAGGAGAGGGCCAACCTGTGGGTGGTGGAGGCCGACGTCTCCCCAGAGCTGCAGAAGCGCAGCCGCAAGAAAAAAAGGAGGAAGAAGAAGAAGGACGAGGTGTGCCCGGGCCCCGAGCACCACGCGGGGGGCTCCGTGGACCCCCCACCCTCCAGCAGCACCGTGCCTCGCCTGCCCCGTTTGCCCCTCCAACCCTGCCTGGTGGCCGTGCCCCGCCGGGGGGGGGACGCTTTTGTCCCCGCCATCCTCCCGGGGCTCGCGGCCACCCGGCCCCAAGGCGGCGTGGCCGGGGGGCCGTGGGACGGGCGCAACCCCAGAGCCATCGTCCCCCACCTCATCAGCAACCCCTTCTGCCCCGAAAGCGGGACCCCGGAGGACGAGGAGAGCCCCGGCCCCAGCGGTGGGTGCTGGCAGCATCACAACGGGGGTCCCCGTTGGCCCCCCCAGACCCTACCCAACGGCGGGGGGGCGAGGACTTGGGGTCGCCGCGCCGGTTTGGCCCCCATCCACTCTCGGACCAACCTGGTGGACGCCGAGCTGCTGGACGCCGACTCGGACTTCTGAGCCGGGCTGGTGGGGACGATGGTGACAGCCTCCAGGGGACACGGCAGCCCCCCCACCCCCCCGGTGCACCGGGGGCCGGTCCCGAGCGTGTCCTTGGGGACAGTGATTTCTGTCCCCGTGTCACCCGGCCGGACTCGATGCGTGTCCCACCCCAACGGGACACCGCCGGAACGGGGTTTGGAGAAGAGAAACGGGGGTGCTGCTGGTGGAGCGACCCCCCTACAAGTCCCGTGGGGATTTGGGGACACCGCCTGCACCCCCCCGTGAGGGGCAGAAACGGGTGGCCCCCCGGGACATCGGTCCTAGGTAGGTTAGGGTAGATTTTGGGGAGCTTCCTCCCGCGTCCCGGGGTGCCGGGACCCCGCTGACGCCCCCCGCTCGCCCTCTGCCCCCACCGCCCCACGGCTAGATGGTACGTAGAGCTTTTACACACTCGTGTGGTGCCAATAGGGATTATTTTTTATTTTTTACTACAACTATTTTTTTTACTCTTTCTATAACACTCCGGGACGTGGCGGCCGCGTCCCCGCGGTGCTCACAGGTTTTTGTTTTTTTGGGTACGCCCGTGGTCCCAAAGTGCCTTCCAGCTCCTGGGGTCGCCTCTTTCTGGGTGCAGCAACCCCCGAGCCAAGCTTTTTTTTAATTTTTACTATTTTTTTTATAAAAAAAAAAAAGAACAAGACTCGGTTACAGCCATCCTGAGGTAGGAGGACGCCCCGTCCTCGCTGGTGCTTTGTATCCGCCCGTTAGCCCTGTAAATGTCTTGAGTGTTTATTAAATCCTGGTAGGCCCCTGGCTTTTTTGCTCTCCTGGTGACCTCCACGGGTTAATTTTTTGCTGTGTAAAGCAAAACCCTCCTGTATCAGTATTAAATTTGCCAAGTTTCCATTCCCTGTGCATGCCCTGGGCTTTTTTTTGGGGGGTATTGAGTGCGGGGAAGCCTTGTGGGGTTTTTCCTTTCTCCTAAAAGTGCTCCGGGACAGTGCCAGCTGCCCCATGAAGCTTCCCCGGGGATTGCCCCTGTGTAAATGGGGTGAAAATGGCAGAAATAGGGAAAGCTGTGAAACTAAGCAGGTTTTTTGGGCGCTCTTTAAGCGCAATGGGTCCTGCTCTGAAGCCCCCATCCCGGCCCTTTCACCCCTTTCACTCCAGGGGCTGTTTTGGGGGCACCGAGCAGGTCCCCCAGCAGCAAAGTGGGGGATTTTGGGGGGCCCCTTGCCAGCAGATGGCACTCTGGGCTTAAATATCCCCAAACCCGGGGGCTGGGTGGTCCCTTTGGGGTGCTGCTGGGTGCCCTGACCGCAGCGGGGTCCCACCGAGGGATTCGTTTTTGGGGACAGATGCTGCTTTTGGGAAGTGTCCTTTTTTTTTAATCTGGCTCAGGAGGGAGCCCACACTGTAACCCAGGGTTATGGGGTTACCCAGCCCCCTGGTCCTGCCTTAAATTTGGGTGGAATTGCGTTTTCCTGATGGTTTTTGGTGAGTGGGACGGGCCGAGCTCGCTCCGCAGCTGTTTTGGGGCTGGGGCGTGCAATGGGAAGCCAGGGTAGGGCTGGTTTGTCTGGGGCTGAACGAAATGTTTTATTTTGAGGGATTTTTCTGTGGGTTTCATTTTTTAAAGAGAATAGCATGGAATCAGCCCCAAAACTGGGGGATTTGCTCCAATTTCCTCCCCTCGCCTGGGCTTTCCCCGGGGATCTCCATCGCTGACCCATTCCATGTACCCAAAGCCCTCGGGGCTGGGACAGGGGTGCTGCAAGGGGAGAGGCACGGGTTAGGAAAGGCTCCGAGGACAAATCCCCCTTTGGGGACATCCTCAGGGGGACGAGGAAGAGCTCAAGCACCCTAATTTCTTCGTGATCCTTTCCCCTTCAGTGACCAAAACGTTTCAGGCTCCTCTTTACCTTTACGCAGGAGCAAATAGCCTTTCCTCTCCCCCCGCCCGCCCTCCCGTCGTGAAACAGCTTTAAAACCTTCCAGTTTTGGGTATTTCGAGCCCTTTCCAGAAGGAATCGATCGCCGTGGTACAATCGGATGGCTCGCATCGAACGTCCCCGTGCCACCAGGCAGGAACAGGCTGAAATTCTGAAACTCGGCTGAATCATCTCCAGCCTGCAGAGCAGGAGCTGCAATTAGCAGAGCTAACGAACGTCTGCTCTTAAATATACCCGGCAGGGCTGGCTGTCGGGTTACAGCGGGAGCTAAAAAGCTTCCACGTAAAAGGATTTTTTTTCCCCTTTTTCTCCTGGGGTGATGCTCACGGCGTTGTGGTCGTGGAGGAGTTTTTGCCTTCTCTTAGCAGCGGCTGGGATCGGCTCTGTGCCAAGCAGCCCTGCGCTCTGTCACCAGTGCCAGCACCCACGTGGCCGCTGCTTTTAGGACCAAACACCACGGAAATGGGCAAATCCAGCCCTTGGAGTGGTTGGTGGAGGCTCTGCCCAGTACCCAGCTGTTTGTGCTCATCGCTTGCAAGAGCAGCAGTTCCCAAACCTGATTTTTGGCTGTGCAGACCTACAAATGGCCACAAGACAGGGAAAACCTTTTTGGGGCCGCGTTCCCCAGCACGGCTGCCTGTCCCGTGTCCCCATCCCCAGCTCACAGAGCCCCGATTGTTGGAGCGTTGGAGCCCTCCCTACCCTCCAACCTCTCCCTTCCTCCCCAATATCCGCTGTTTTTCCAAATAAATCCCCCAGCACAGCCTGGTGCCGTGCAGCCGGAGCACTGCCAACCCGGGGTACAACCCACGAGCCCCCAGGCTGGCACGAGACCCCCCCTCAGAGCTGGGATGCTGCCGAAATCAGGGCTTCACACGGAGCAGGCAGCACCGGGGAGGGATTTCCATCTGCTGCCACCCCAAATCCCTCCCCCAGCGGCTTGCAAAAAGAGTTTTGGTTCCAAAAGAGTTTTGTTTCCAAAAGCCCCTTCTGAGAGCGAAAGCTGAGCTCTCTGCTCCGACTGAGAGGCAGGAAGGTGCCGTGAGACCCATCCTGATTTCGCTCCGGCAAGAAAATTGGGATATTTCAGCAAATATAGGACTTTTCTGGGCGCTTTCCGTGCTCAAAGCCGTGTTTTTCTTTAATTTCGCCCCCCTCTCGCTCCTCCCGTCGTCCTCTCCACGTCCTCTCCCCTGAGCATTTTCCAGTCCTGCTGCCACCCGGGCACGTAATGAAACCGTTTTTTCCTCTGCTCCCCGGGGGCTTTTTACATTTTGTGCTCATATTTCATCACCTGCTCACCGTGCTCTTCCTCTCGAAGCGTGAATTTTTTGGCTTTGTCGAAATCTTACAGGTTGCTTTGCCCTGTGCCGCCCTAACCTTGGCATTTCTGGTGGGTCCTGAAACCCAACATGAGATTGTGGCACTTGGTGGCTTTTTTTCCAGCCTATTCCGTACCTCTCCTGCCTGATCCCAGCCCCTTTGGTACCAAAAACCACAAAAACTTTTTATCTCCAGCCACTGGAGATAAAAATTTTTTTATCTCTCTCCACTGGAAAGGCAACGTTGGGTTTTGCCCGGTGCTTGCACAGCCCCCAAAATCCTCGATTAGAGGCTGAGCGATGAATAAGTTGACATTGAAAAGCACGGACTGGAAATTGTATGGACTTTAGGGAAAAAAATAACAGTTGTGCCCAGAGATATCCCGCATTAATCCTAAAAATGACACCAATTAAAAAAAAAAGAAGGACGGGTTCGAGTTTCCCTTCCCTACAGGAGCTTTCCCGAAGAACTGGATGCAGAAAGCTGCGGATTGTCGCCGGCTTTTGTTACCAGGCTTTTGTTTGCTTGTGTGCACAAACGCTCCCTCACGAAGGGGGGATTTTTGGGCTCAGAACAGCAAATTTTCTGCCTCTCGGGTGCTGTCTGGGATCCTGCTCCTCAGGGCTTTGCCTGTGGTGGAGCCGCAGGCCTGGGAGCTTGGTGCTGGGTTTTTTGGCCCCTTGAGGTGGCCCAGGAGGGGAAGATGAGGGTAGCCCCCAGTAGGGGGGCTCTGGGCCCTGCAGCTCCCCCCCAGTCTGCCCAGGCCGTGTCCCAGTATGGACTGGGATGAACTGGGACCAGCCCAGAGCAGGCCAAAGCATGGAGACCTGGCCTTGAAGGGAGCACGGACGGCCTGGGGGGAGCCTCCCTGTGGTGAGGGGGTGCCACAGAGCAAGGGGCAGGGCTGCGGAGTGGGGAAAATCTCCAAAATTCCTCAAAACCACTTAAAAATAAGCGGGCAGAAATGGCATGATTCCAAACTGTGAAATACTCAAAACCGTGAAATAATATTCAAAACTGTGAAATATTCAAAACTGGGAATTAAAACGGGATTTTGGTGCATTTTTGGGAGGCTCAGCACGGCTCGGGGGGGTGCCTGGCCTCGTCCCCCCTCAGCGCCGCCATTCCTCCCCCCTTCCTCCTCCTCCTCCACCTCAGGACTACACCTCCCATGACCCCCCGCGCGGCCGCCCTTTGAGGCTCGGCGCGTTGCCTGCTGGGACTTGTAGTCCCCTCATAGCACCGGGCTGGGCGTGGCAACGGGCGGCGGGACTACAACTCCCAGCGTGCCCCGCGCGCGGGGGCGGAGCGGGCGGTCCCTGAGGAGAACCGGAGGCGGCGGCGGCGGCTGAGGCAGAAGCGGCGGCGGCGGCGATGTCGGTGCAGGTGGCGGCCCCCGCCGTGGAGCTGAAGGAGCTGAGCATGGACAAAGCGGCTGTGGCGGCCCCTTCGTGCCCCCCCGCGCCCCCTCCGTCGTGCTCGGGGCCCGTTACCGAGCGTGAGGCGGCCCCGGCGGCCGAGCGGGCCCACCCCCCCCCCCCCCCCTTCATCCTCCGGTTGCCCTCCTCAGCCGCCCCTCTCGGCCGCCGCCAGGGCGCCTCAGGCCTCGGCTATGAAGCGCAGCGACCCGCTGCTGCCTCAGCACCGGCACCACCACGGCGGTGGCGACAATAACGGAGGGGGTGGTGGCGGCTGTGGAGCGGCCGAGGCGCTCGTCAGCCCCGACGGCACCGTCACGGAGGCGCCGCGCACTGTTAAGAAGGTACCGGGGAGGAAGGGGTTAATGGGGGTACAGGGGGGTGTGGGGGGGGAGGGGGGAGCCCTCTGGTACAGCCCTAAATGGGGGTAACGTTAGGGTTCCCCCCCCCCCCCAGGCCCTAAATGGGGGTATAGGCACGGTGGGGGGGCATGGGGGACACCCCTCCCGGACCCCTAAATGGGGACCCTGTCACTGTGTGGGGATATGGGGTGAGCCCCCTGGTCTGCCCCTAAATGGGGGCACTGTTAGGGTCCCCCCCCGTCCCTAAATGGAGGCACCGGCATGGTGTGTGGGGACAACAGGTGACACCCTTCCCCCCCCCGCCCCCTAAATGGGGACCGTGTCACTGTGTGGGGACATGGGGTGACCCCCCTTGTCTTCCCCTAAATGGGGACCCTGTCAGTGTGTGGGGATATGGGGTGACCCCCCTGGTCTGCCCCTAAATGGAGGCACTGTCAGGGTGTCCCCCCCAGTCCCTAAATGGGGGTACAGGTATGGTGTGGGGACACAGGTGACACCCCTCCAAAGGGGACCCATCATGGTGTGTGGGGACACGGGGTGATCCCTGCATGTCCCCCCTAAATGGGGACCCTGTCTCTGTGTGGGAATATGGGGTGACCCCCCTGGTCTGCCCCTAAACGGGGACACCGTAAGGGTCCCCCCCCCAGTCCCTAGATGGGTATCCAGGCACGGTGGGGGGGGGATAAAAGGAGACACCCCCCCCAAAGGGGACTCATTATGGTGTGTGGGGACATGGGGTGACCCCCCGTTAGTCCCCTAAATGGGGGGACCCTGTCACTGTGTGGGGTATGGGGTGATCCCCCTGGTCTTCCCCTAAATGGGGTCACCATGAGGGTCCCCCCCAAGTCCCTAAATGGGATGGGGTACAGGCACGGTGTGGGGACACAGGTGATGCCCCCTAAATGGGGACGCTGTCTCTGTGTGGGGATATGGGGTGACCCCCCTGGTCTTCCCCTAAACGGGGGCACCGTCAGGGTGTCCCCCCCCCAGTCCCTAAATGGGGGCACCGGCACGGTGTGGGGACACGGGTGACACGTCCCAAATGGGACTCATCATGGTGTGTGGGGACACAGTGTCCCCCTCCCCAAATAGGAACTGTCAGGGTGCGTGGGGACCCTGTCACAGTGACCCCCCCCCCCCAAATAAATAAATAAAGAAATGGGGACACCATCACAGTGTATGGGGACGCGGGGTGCCCCCTCCCCCTAATAGGGACACCATCACACCCCCCAAATCGGAACCATCACAGTGTGTGGCAACACAGCTGACACCCCCCACCCCCCAAAAAAAACCCAGGGCCACCACCCCATTGCGTGGGGCCTCGGGGTTGCCCCCCCGTGATCCACCCTGGGCGTGGGGCTGCCCCTACCCCACCTAGGTACGGGGTGGGTCCTGTGACACCCCCAAATTTTGGTAGCCAGGAAATGGCTCGCGGCCCCGCGGCTGCCAAGAGGAGGTTTGGAACAAAAATAAATGGAAAAGAAGTGGGTGCAAATGGGGATGGGATCCAGGAGAACTTTGTTGTAATGTGTTATAAAGGTGGGCTTGAAAATATATTGGCCAGGCTGCACCAAAATCCGGGAGATTTGAAGTCAGCTGCAATTCTTAGAGTTTGTCGGGTCAAAAAAATGTGTTTTTTTTTCTTTTTGACTGGTTTATGGGTTGGAAGCGTTGTGCTTGCTGCTTTTCTTGGGATTTTAACCTTCTGGCTGGACGTGGTGCTTGTGTCTAAGCTCACAATGGCACCTTGTGCTGCTTGCCGTGGTTATTCCTTCTTGGTGTCATCCCCACACCGAAACACAGGAAGAAATGCTGAATTTGGGGACACGTTGGTGCTGCTGGGGGCCGCAACGAGGCCACGTTGCTTCCTGCCCCCCTGTAGGGCTCATCGAGTGCGTACAACCCTGGCTGGGGAGCTCTGGTGACCATGGTTGTGTAGCCCTGAAGTTTTATGGTGAGCATTTACCTCTTGGCAAAGCAGGAGGTCACCCTAAAGTCCCTAAAACTGGAGTTTTAGGCTGCACTTTCTGCCTGGCCACATTACCCACCCTAATAATCCACGGGGATCGCTTAAGGGAGGCCATAAACGCTCCCCCCTGGGGCCGAGCTCCCAAGCGCCGCTCTAATGAGCCCGTCCTGAACGCTGCTTAATGAAACCTTGTCCTCGGAGGCTCTTTTATTCCGTGTGCCCCTGTGAACGTGAGGAGTTTGATTTTTGGGAGGCCGCTCGGAAGGGTCGAGAGCTCAACATTCGGCGTGGAGGCGCCGCAGCAGGAAAGAAGGGATGGAAAATAACCACGCTGGACAGGAGTGGGTGGCCAAGCGTGGAAAGGAGGAGCTCAGCACTCGGGATGGAACAGCAAACTGCATTTTATGGGGTGCTGAGGGGGCTGGACCCCCCCCTCAGGAATAAAAATCACCTAACAATCATCACGTCTGCACCTTTCCCGCAGGGGCAGCAGCCCGGGGCTTGAATTCGCAAGCAATTAAAAGCCCAGCCTTAGCTTTGGCCCTGGCTTGACACTTGAAAGATGAGCAAGGTGAAGCAATTACGGCTTTGGGAGCCGTGTTTGACCTTTCAGGTTTCCTTTTCGACTCCGTCTGCTGCGTTGTAAAACAACGCCACGGTTCAGCTCCAACAAGGGTAAAACCCAGCGTAAAGCAGCGAGCTGGGGAGCCCAGCCTTGGGTACGCTGAAAAACAATGAGGCTGAAGGAACAGAATTGCTCCAAATCACCCCAAATCACAGCGGCAGGGTGCAGAAAGCATCCGCCTCGCTCTTTTCTTTGTTTTTTTTTTTCCTCTCCGGTTTTGCAGGTTTGAGCCAGGGGTCCAAGAGCAGAACCTCGGTCGCGTGGAGGAGGCAGCCAACGTCCTGCTAAGGCCCTGGCAGGGGGAAGAGCTGCAGAAAAGTGGCAGGATCTGCCTGGCGGATGGAGGGGGCAGGCTGAGAAACCAGCTCCAGCCCCTGGATGATGCCAGGCACCGCTTGCTCAGGGCTGGCAGGGAGGGAAAGGCTGCACGGAGGATAAAATAAACCTCAAGCCTCGCACCGAGCCAGCTCCACGCAGCTCATGCTGTGCATTTGTAGCCTCCCCCCCTCCCCAAAAAACAAAAAAAGGTCTGAATGGGGAGAAATCAGTGTGAGAAAGCACGCCTGAGGAAGGTGAAATGGTGACTCTTCGGGGAGCTTCGAGGATTCGAGGTTAAGGATTTCTGTTTATTTTTTAACATTATGAATGAAGAATGCTCAGGTTGCCCAAAGTCGTTCCCTGCTCCGTGGATCTGATGTCCACACCGATGCTCTTACCCTGCAGCGTAAGCTCTCCTACAGTTTGCACCATGAGGAGAGAACCTTGGACTGTTTTTAACTTATCCCAACATTGTTATTAGGGAAAAGTGCCCGTATAACTACATAAATATGGACAGAAGTGCTTATTTTAGCAGAAATGTGCACAAAAGCCTCAAATGGAGCAGTTCCTAAAGGGATCAGAGGCTTCTGAGCGAGCTTCCAGAGGACCTGGTGACCAGCAGAAGCGGGTGACATTTGCAGGGACTTGCTCATCTCCTTTTTATGGAAGGAAGAAGGAAATAAGGAAGGAAGGAAGCTAACCAACACTTTTCCCGTTCATAACCAGGTACGAAAACCTTACAGAGGTCGTTTTGCCAGAGCAGGGCTTGTGCCATCCTATTCTTCGTGGCACGCGGCTCCTGTGCTGGAGCTGCCTGGTGTCTGCCCGGCTCCAGCCGTCCTCTGCCTGCACCCTCCTGCGTGGACTTGCCCGTAGGAGCCTCACTGCCGAAAAACAGCCTAATTACAGCGTTTAGCAGCCGAGCCCAAGCCCTGCTCCTGCAGCCTCTCACCGCCTCCTCCCTGTGCTTTGTGGCTGCCCCGGGGGCAAAGCCTGAGTCCAGCCCCAAAGCCGCATCCTGTCCGCTGCCCAAGGCGGCTCCACAGCCTCAGTGGTCTCCGAAAAGCTCTTTTAGCCTTTTGCTACGCGAAACATTCAAATTTTGCTGCTTTTTGGGGCCGGAAATAGGCGGAAACTGCCTTTTTCGTGAGCGTCAGAGGAGAGGAAAGTCAGTCATAAAACGAGCTGGCTGTCCAGAGCTGCTCTGCTTCGAATTTTCTTCCGAAGGCAAGGATTTAAAACCAGGAGGAGTGCGAACATGCCTTCACCCGACAGCCTGGAGGCTTGGCTTGGTATTTACTTAACGGGGCACGAGGTGATGGGCGTTTAATCCCAAAGTTATGTGAGAAAATCCCGGGAATGGCCCGTTCCCATCAAAGTGACTCAGGGACCAATTTAGCAGAGGGCTGGCGGCGGGGTCGGGCTGCTCGCTGTTCCCAGCTCGCCTTCCAGTTACCCCGCAGCTCGCTGACTCACTTTTGGTGTTCTCTCCGTGACTTTGGGGTTTATGGAGGCGGGGAAATCTGCTCGGGGCGGCTTTGGTGCTGGCCCAGATAATTGCTATTGTTCGCAGAGCGCACGAAACGGGCTCGATGTGGGATTATAAAAAAAGAAACCCACCAAAAACCTGCTACTTTCTGGGGTGGGGTGGTTGCTACCAAAAATCCAGTGTTTCACAGAGACCAGTTTGGCCTTAAACGCGTGGCTTTTGGTCACGCTGAGCTGCTGCAATTTACTCTTGGCTTGTGCCAAATCCCATCCCGGTTTTGCTGTGTGCGCGTTCAGGAGTCAGAGAGAAAATCCCTTTTTGTTTCCAGGTAACTGCAGCCGATTCTCTCGAAGGTATTTGGCTGTGTAAGGGGTCAGCTCTTCGGTGCGCCCCCAGCAGCTGGTATTTTGGGTTCCAGTGCAGAAATCCAGAAATCCACGGTGTGAACGAGTGCGTGCCCGCTCCCTCCTCTTCCTCACCTTCCCCTCGGCCTCTCCTGAGGCTGCAGCGGGTTGGGGAGGTGAGGATCAGAGAAAAAGCCAGGAGGCGAGGGGTAACATATCATGTGTATATTTTTTTCTGTATAATTATGCTCTGGGCTGCCACGAGCCACGTGGCGGCATGTCCCGCGGGTGGCTGCGTGCCTGGGCCACGTGCTGGGAAGGTGAGAAGTTCACCGGGCTCGGTGACATTTGCTGTCACCCCTCGGAGGGTTTGAGTCCTGTGGGGCTGCTTTTTAAAGCCCTTCAGAGCCAGGACGTGAGCTCTGCCCTGCTGGGGACGGGGCTTTTGGGATAACACTGACCCCAAAGTGAATTAAATCCCAGGGCGCTGCGGTGGTTGGCATCACGTCGTGGGTTTTTGTTACTTCTGAGTGTTTAATCCTTTAAATCTGAAAGCGAAGGTGTCGAGCACTCACTGTGGGTTTCTTATTTATTTATTTTTTTACATGTGACACTATTCGTGTGTGTAATCCCAAGGTTTTATTTCTGTAGGGGAAAAAAGCCCGGGCTGATTCTCAGAGCCTTAGCGTGAACCTAGCGAGCTGTTCAGCGCTGTGAAAAGAGGTAGGAGGGGAAGGAAGATCTGTCTTCCAGAACACAGCCTCCTCAGCCCTGCAGCCTGACTGCAAACGGGTGCCTTACGGCTCCCTTGGGTGCTGTTGGGGGAAAATCACCCCCCTTTCAGCCTCCTGCTCTCCCCTTTGGAATTCGGTGCCCCCAATCCACCCACCCTCGATGCCAACAGATATTTGGGGGCCTCCTGCCTTGAAGGAGCTGCCCTGTATCCCTCCGAAGCTTGTCTTTGAGGTGATGCCTGGGGCAGGCTGACCGTTTTGGGGTGTTGATGTGTGAAATCTTCACCCCAGGTGAGCTGGGAGCTGTGATACCACAACTCCTGAGGGTGGGGGGATCAATCACGGGCCTTTCCTCTTTCTCCATCAGCTTTTAGCCAGCAATTTTCCCTTCTTCTATAACACACCGACTCCTGTGAAGGCCAAACAGCACGAAACGCTTTATTACTACAGGTGGTAACTTACTCAGCACCCTACACCTTGCACCCTCCCAAACAGTTCCCTTTTTTCCACTCTTGGATCAAACACCCCGAATCCTAACCCCTGACCCATCCGAGCTGCCCGGGAGCTTTTTGTAGGGGCCAGAAAGGTGAGATTCCTCTCCGTCAGGAACAAAACACCGTGCCAGGGCTCTGCCAAAATGCTGCCTCCTCTGCTCCTGCTTCACGTGAGCAGCCGAAATCTGTTCCTCCTGCTCTGATGGATGCTGTGAGCCAACCTGCTGGGAAAACCTCAGCTGGAGGCGTGGAGGAGGTGGTTTCGTTGCCACCTCGGCTCTCCTGCAATTATTTCCTAGCAGAAGCCTGGATTTCAGCTGGAGGGGGGTGGGGGGGGAAAAACCCCGGAGAGGAGAATAACCAAGCAACCAAACAACCAGGAGGAGAGGCGCCGAATCCTGGCCCACCCCTGGTTTTTTGTCGCCTGGCTTTGTAACGTGGTTAAATAACGCCAAGATGAGCACAATGCAAGCAGAACAAATTAGGCTTCGGCACCAGAATCGTGGGAGGGGAAGGCTCTTACACCGCTCTCGTGCCTCCTCGCCTGAGCAGCATCCTGCCTTCCCACCCTGTGCTGCTGGTCCTACAAAAGCCATTTAATTTCTTTTTAATTTTCTTGTTTAATTTCTTTTTGGGGGTTTGCAAACGGGAGGCGTCGCGTTGCAGGTGGCAGACTCTGCCAGCTCTTAGGGTTCTCCCTTCTGTGCCCTGTTTATCCAGATAAGGTCTTTTGCTCGGTTTTTGGCCCGTGTGGCTCATCCGAAATTCATGGGCATCGTAGAAAATGGGATTTTGTAGGATGTTGAAGTGCCAAACCTTTTTTAAAGCCTCTGTTTTCTGCTCCTGGCGGGTTGAGGTCTGTGTGCGAGGGGCTGCGTCTGCTCCGGCCCTAGTGAGATTGGAAAAACTTCTCTTTCTGCCTCTAATTTAATAGGGGATCACACGGGGCTGTCTGGAAACCAGCCCGCAGGGCAGATCACCAAAAGCTGGTCCCAAAACTTTGCTTTTCTGAGACTTGATGACTGGATGGGGGCCTTGCCTTGTGCCCTGCTGCCTCTGAGCTGCAGAGGGGCCCCGCCGCCCTGTTGTGCCCGAGCTGCTGGAGCACCGCAGGTGTCTCCTCCTCTGAACCCTCTGGGTTGATGCTCCGTGCCTGATTTTAAGGACCTGAAACCCAAAAGGCAAACTGGAACAGATCTGGGAGAGCTTCTGTCTAGACTAAGGTCAGCTGAGCTTATTACGGCTCTGTTTAAATTACAGGAATATTTTCCAGCCGTCAAAGGAGGAACGTGGAAGCTGCAGTTGGAGACCTCTCCCTGCTCCCTACTCCAGGATGGTCACCCCACGTTGTTTTATTCTCCCCAAAATCATCAGGAGTCCTTCTCTCAGCCCCTCTGACGTGATCACCATACTCCCTTTCCTTTTCCTCCCTAAGAAAACCGAAAATTACTTGCCTAAACAAACCAAAAGTTTCGCTTCTGCTCTGGCTTTGGCTCACCCCCAGCTTCTGCACGCACAGGGCGCTCGCTGGGGACAGAAACAGAAGCAGCAGTTCCCAGAACAAAACAGGTTTGTGTTTTTCCCTTTTTTTTTTTTTTCCTCCTTTTTGCGTCAACAACCTCTGCGACAATCCAGGCTTTTAAATGGGTTTAAATTGGGTTATTCAGTGCTAATGTTATGCAAGACTCCTGATTAGCGGTGTGTGGAGCCTTGAGTTGCGAGACGACTCGGAGCTGTGATGGAATTAAGGTAACCATGGCAACTATTATCATTAAAATCGGCTCCAGCCCGGGCTGGTGCTGGAGCCCTTGGCCTGGCTGCTGCGTGTGGCACTGTGAGGCCTTTCCCCATGAAGCTGCCGGCTTCTTCGTGTGCTTCTCCAGCCTCTTTTTCCCCTAAAAGTCCAGTTTTTAAGCACGGAGCTGCCAAGTTTTTGAGCACAGGGCGCTCCTCACCCGAGCCGTCCTGCACCCTGTGGGGCTGCTCGCCCTTAGTGGCTCCTCCAGCTCGTGCGCAGTCAGGTCCCCTAATTTGGGTTAATTATACCAGCTGCTGGCTCTGGAAAAAACATTCTCAAATGATTTTTACCTGTTTATTTCAACGTTGTCTTACTTCTGAGCGAGGACTCACCCGCAGATGTCTCTGGATGCGTTCAGCAGTGCTGGTTCATCCTCCCAACCCTCCTTTGCGTGGTCAGCGCTCCTTGCTGCTGAGTCCTCACTGAATTTTGAGCTGTTCTGCCCTTTTTGGACCAGCTTCTTTGCTGCACTGCCTCGAGCAGCTGGCTTTCAAACGGGTCCTTCGTCCTGGAGGAGAGGCAGAGGAGGAGAAGGGGACGAGAGCATTTCTCCTGGTGCCACCCTTCGCCATCGTGTCTTGGGGTTGGCATCTCGCCTGTCTCTGAGCTTGCCATCAAGTAGGATGAAGGTGTTTGAGGTCTCTGCTGGCCTCCTGCCCCTTATTAATCGGGAATTATTCATGGGGAACGCGAGGAGATGGGGTGCTGCCACCTGTGGCTCTTCCTGGTGGGCACAAGGGCACGGTGAGGACGTGGTAACAGCTCCTGTCACTGGGAAATGCTCCACAAAGCTTTTGGTTTGTAAATAGCTTTGGTACAGGTTGTAGCCCCTAATTAACAGAATATGGTCCAAGTTGGTGCAGCAGTAGGAGTAAAAAGAAAAGGAGCAGAAAGATAAAAAATAAATTGAACTCGTTTCAAGTTCCCGATATTAAATCTCCGTCACTCGAGAGGTGGAGGAGAAGTCCAGAAACCCACCCGCGGAGCAAAGCCTTCTAACAATAGTTGCTGGGCTGCACGACGGAGCAAGGCAATTGCCTTGGCAGGGAAGAGGAGGAAGACCGAAATGGGTCTCGGGGGAGCCCTCAACAACTACAAGGATCCTGAGCTGAGAGCAATAAGGAAGGAGAGATGTTCTGCGGGTGGATGTGCAAGGACCCGTTCTCACCCACGTGGCAGGGGAAAATAAACTCTCCTTGTGCAGGACGCAGCCTCCTGTGGATAGGAGGAGACTTTTAAAGGAAGGAGGAGAGGAAGAGAAGCTCCACGTGGTTCTCCAGCTGAGCTTTTTTGTGGTATTAAATCGACCTTGGGCCAGTTGCTCCAGCTATCTGTACCTCCCTCCCATAAATCGGGCAGTGTCGCTTCTCTCCCCTGAGTGGGGACGACTGCTTCATCGAGTGCTCCGTGCGGTGTCTGTTGAAGACCCTTTGCAGCTACAAGACGGATGAAATGAGAATTCCCTGGTGCTTTTTTGGGGTGCTTTCCCCCAGCTCTGCCCTCCTGCAGCCCTTCCGTGTCCTGTGGCCGCATCGCTCCACGCTCCCGATTCCTCCCTGCCTGCTGACCCACCGCTTCTCCCAGCCGTTCCCCTCCTCCTGCGTAAACCCTGCTCCATCGTGGTCTTCAGGACTCATTTTTTGGACATCCACAGAGATCCAGGAGAGGGTGAAAGCATCCCGAGAGGGTAGGAAGGAGCGTGGGGGCGTGCAGAGAGCTCACCAAAAGAGTGGCCGTGCTCCTGGCTGCCTGGTGCTTGTGTCTTCCAGGAGGCTCCGTGCCCCATGGGATATCCTGAGCTTTTAGAGGGAAACAGTCAGCAAAATGACCTTTTAGAGGGAAACGCTACAGCAAAACGACCCCAAACGAGTCATCTCATACACATAAAGCGTTCTCAGTCGCCGTGCGTCGCGAGACGGCTGCCACCAGACCTCTCCTCCTGCCTCGCCTTTCTTCCGAGGGGCGTTAGCTGCTGGCACAGCAATCACAAAATGCCAGAGCAGCTGCTTTTCCAGCGTGGAAAGTCTGACCAAGCCGGGATTTTGGAAGTTGTGTGAGGCAGGACTGGAGCTGTGGCAGCAGCTCGGGCTGATTCATCGAGGCGCGTGTGTGATTTTTGGAGGCTCTTCCTTCGGTAACCCAGCGGCAGAACCAAGTAGGTGCACGCAGCCCCGCTGAGCTTCCCGGACACAGCCGGAGCTGCACAAAGCTTTTTTCATCCCACAGGGACCCCGAGCTGCTCTTTTCTCCCGTGTGTTCGTTTGTTCTTTGTTTCCTGCTCTTTGTCCTTGCTTTAAAGGAACAGCAGCCTGCCGATGGTGGCACTGATAAGAGGGTGTTGATAAGGGTGGTACGGAAGGGGAAGGGGCAGCCTCGCTCTAGATTTGTGTGCAACCACAGACCAGCATCGAGCAGAATTTAGGTTCTCCCTCCCCACTTAAAAATTAACCAAGCATCTTTAAGAAATTTATCCTCCAGCTTCATCCAGGAGGCGAAAGGTGCCGCGGGCTCTGCCAAGCTTCGTCTTCGAGCTCAGAGGAATTCTGCTCCTTCACTCAGAGGAATTCTGCTCCTTCCCTGGTTTCTCCCCTTGACAGGGCAGGGGGAAGGGTGACCTTGGGCAGAAAGGCAGGGCAGAAATCCGTGCCAGCGAGCCCCGACGAGTGAGTTCGGTTCACCCGTCCCACTTCACCCTTCCCCTTCTGCCCGGAGGTTGGGCAAGGCTGCTGAATCACTTGGCTGATCCCCCGAGGGATCCTGCTCCTGCACCTCCTGTACTTCTTCTTTCAGCCCTTTTGGCTCCTCTTGCAAAACAAATTGAGGGCGGCGGGGCTGGGGAGCAGTGCGTGGACCAGCAGGGAGGAGGAGGAGGAGAAGGGTGAGTGGAGGAAGAGCAGAGCAGCCTTTCCCTTCATCCTCTTCATCCACAGCGCCAATGAACAGCACCCTGAGTCGTTTGCTGCCTCTCTCTGCAGTCTCCCTGCTGACGAGTCGGCGGCTGCCAGGGAATTAAAAACGTTCCCTTCAAGGAGGATGACGGCAGCGGGTGTGGGCAAATTCGTTTTCCAAATTGTCAAGGAAGAAGCAGAAGAATCCTCCAGGTGAATGTCAGCTCTGCGATGCTGGGTGTTCCTTCTCACGCGGCCTTCGTTGCTCGCTTCTCGCCTCGGCGGCTCAGCCTTGACTCATTGCTGAGTGTTTTTTTTTGTTTTTTTTTTCCGTACACGCAGAGCTCCCGAGCCGTCAAGCTTCCTCGTCGCTAGTTAGTTTCTGAGAAATTTGGAACGGAGGAACAGAAATGTCACGGAACAGATTTCGGAAACAAATAGAAAGGGGGAGAACAAGCAGCAAACCAGCAGAAGGGCACGTTCCCAGCACGTTATAATACATCAGGTAGAACCCAAATTAGTCACCCTACAGATTTTTGCCCCCCCCGTTTGTCTTGAGGCTTTCACCGATCCCATTGCTTCTGTTTTCCTCCAAATAAAACGCATTTAGGTTGGCAAACACCTCCCTGTGCAGAGGAGCACCGTGCTGTAAAAGCTTTCTTCGTGCCGCTGAGGTTTGCGTTGTTTTTCCCCAAAAAGGGGGAGGGCGCTTGCAGTAAGCAGTTGCGTTGTGTGCAGGTTTAGGTGCCTGAATCTAATATTTGGGTCTTAAAATAACCGAGAGCTGATGGAAAGCAGAGTAGGTGAGCCGAATTTCCTGGGGGCTTTGCCGGGGATGCTGCAGGTGAGGAGGCAGAGCCCTGCGCCCGCCTGGGCAGGGAAGAGGGTGGTGGAGAGATCAGCCTGGTTCCCCCAGTGGGTTGGGGTGGCCTCAGTGACCCTAAATGTGCTCCCCTGAGGTTGTGTGGGGCTGGCTGTGTTTAGATTTGTGTGTTGGGGTCTGGGTTTCCCACAAACACAGACTGGGGAATGGGAGTGTGGCATAACAGGGGGCTTGGAAACCGGCCGGCACGCCGTGTCTCTTCCTGCTGAAGGAAGAGGCTTTCCAGATCTCGGTGCCAAATTGCCAGTGCTCTTTTAACCTTGATCACAAGTGGCTCTGTTGTAGAAGTTGTCAGAAGTCCCTTTATCCCCATAGCTCCCTCAGCACTTAACTCCTTTGGTTTATTTATTGCCTGCCCACAGCCAGGTTTTCAAACCAAAGCTCGCTCCTCGGCGCGTGGTTTTTGGTTTGTGTGCGGTTGGGTTTTGACTTCGCCTCTTGATTTCTGTCCTCTTCGTAACCAGCGTTAAATAAATCCTTAGGAAGCCAATGAAACGTCCTTCTGAACAGCATTCTTGTTCTCACCTGGTGAACACGAGGGAAGAGTTTTTCTCTTTCCTGCCCTGGCCAGCCCTCAGCCGTGCCGAGACGGACAACCGGAGCTCCCCGAGAGCAGAGCAGTTTAAAGGTGCTCCACGCTGGAAATGTCCCCTGGAACCACTTCTCCATCACTCCCCCAGTTCTTCTCCTTAAATTTTATTCCCCTCTAATCACCCCAGGTTTCTGAAGCTCCTCGTTGGATTCGTTTGCAAATACTGGCTGTCCTCAGGGGCTCTCCGAGGTGTGGGTGAGCTGCAGGAGGATAGAGCCACCAGGAGCAGCGATCCCAGCCCGTGGTGCCTTCGCCCTTCCGAGGAGGATTTCAGCTGTAAGGACTTTCAGATTCCAGGAGGAATCTGCCCACGTGTCACAGGGGCTTTCATGGGGTGAGAACTTCTCGATGCTTGCAGCAGTTACAGGAAATTTTGCACAGAAATGCGGCTGCCAAAGCCCTTTGCCCAGCAGAATCTTCTCAGATTTGCAGAGCGTGGCTAGACAATGATCCTGGTGTTTTGTTACGTTAATTATGAGGCATCTGCCTTCGTATGCAGCCCTAACTGCCTTCAGGGTAATTAAAATTTTATTAAAGAAACGAGGAGGAGTAAAGGGAATATTTTATTTGGAGCTGGGGCAGCATCGAGTCTTCAGGGTGCCACTGAACACGTGAAGCTGGTTGGCTCTGCGATATCACAGCCTGCACCTCCTGCTTTGCTTCTTTATTTATTTTCATTTAGGGTGTCAAAAGCTTGGGAACGCAGTTACAGCACAAAGCAGAGTGTCTGGAGAGAGCCACGTTATGGTTTCCTTTAAAAAAAAATCTCGATATCTCTATCTCCATCCCTGATCTGGCAGGATTACGGTCCTCAGGGAAGACAAATTGTTTTTTCCAGAGCTAACAGGAGTGAGGTTGTTGTGGAGTCGTGATGTGGCTCAGGATGCTCGCGGTACTGACAGGCAGGCCCAGCATTTTCTGGCCTTCGGGAAGTTTTTATTAGCTAAAAGAAAAGTGCTCAAGTCCCCTCTGTTTCGGGAAGGAGCTGGTGGTGGGAAGGAGACACAGATTTTGGGAGGCTTCGCCCCCAAAGTGGCCTTTGATAAAACCAAAGAAGTGTGTCTGTGAGCTCTCTTCCAGCAGAGGACATGACTTACGACAGAATTCACCTCTAAATTCTCTGAACTTCTGAACTTCACACCCCAGAGATCTCATCTGAAAACACAACATGGCTTTAGCACTATCAGGTCCCGGCAGAACAAGGCCGTGTCCTACATTTCGGTCCCTCTGAGCCTGGAGATTTCCTTTCGTGGTTCACTCTCCCAGCTGATGACTTGGCAAAGTGCTGCCCTGTGTGTTCCTGAGATGTTGGTCTGACAAACTCGAGGAGAAAATGGAGAAGAAAACCTCCAGCTCTCATTTTAGCTGATTTTTGTGCTTGTTTAGAGAAAACACATCTTCCCTGTAAAAATATGAGCTTCGCAGTACTTGCACGCTTAGATAATAACAAGCCTTAAAAAAAACATAAAGCCTTTTGACCAAATTCCTCCTTCAAATATCCCTGCAAGTCCTTTCAGTCTTTACTGAAAAGCTGAGTCAGAAATGGAAGATTTAGCCCCAAACCGTGGCTCGGTGTTGCCAGTTCTGGACCAACTCAAGCAGAGTCAACCATTTACAGCGGCGACAGCTCGTCGTATTCCTTGCCATGAAGAACGGAGCACAACATCTCGTTGCTTGGCTTTCCAACCTCTATTTACCCCCCTTTTTATGCTCTTTTGCCAGTTTTTCTCTGTTAGAAATATGCTAAAAGCATGAAGCCGTAACCCAATGCTTCCTTCAGCCACGTGCGCAAGAAGTCAACATGGAGAGATGCGAACGTGGGGAGGCCAGGAGGGGCTTTGGGCTTCGTTTTGGTGCATTTCTGCCTGCCCTTGAAGCCTTCCTGATGTGTGTCCTGTCCCACAACCTTTCATTTCTCTTTCCTCTCCCAGAACCTCTTTGCTTTAGCGTGAGGTCCGCGTGCTGGAGTGGGGGGAACGCGGAGGTGGGTGGAAATTTGCTGGTCTTTAACTGCAGTTCTTCAGCTACAGAATTATTCTTCATAGGAGCTGCTTTAGGAGGTTTAGCTCTACAATTTCAGTGATTGTATTGTGAGAGCCTTGAAAGGATGTTGCTGGGAGGACTCAAGCTTTGCATTTTTCTAAGAAGTGTCAGAAAATTACTGAGAGCATCTTCTGCTGCGCCTCTGCTTAGCGCTGAGAAATAAGTGGAAGCAGTGCTTGAGCTCTTCCTTTGTACTCCCATAAAAGCAGAGGGTGTGAGAAACCTTTATTTAAGGATTCCTTGGTTTAATTGCACTCGTGTTTTTTGGAGTTCAGAACCAGAACAGGTTTCTTTTTGAGACAGGCCCTCCTGCTTCTTCAGGCAGAGGGAGTTTGGGTTTCTGGGAGGTGGTGGTGGGCAGCTACCGCTGGAAAAGCCTCAAAAAGAGCTTCAATTTTCACGGGTTAGGATGCTTTGCTGAGATGTGCATTGCTTTTCATGGTCGAATCTCACCTTCTGTCATCTTTGCCTGCAAAGCCAACCTGCAGGAGGCAGCGGCCACAGCAGTGGAAGGAGGGTTTTCTCTGTCAGCAGGCACATTTCGATAAATCTTGGCCTTTAAAAAACACATTTTGCAGAGAGTATCGGAATACGTAGCCGTGAGAACATAGCGAACCTTATTTTTCTCTGCGTTAATAACCGCTGCGTGTAGCAGGAAGCCAAAATCATTATTTTATCTTTCCCTTTTGCCCACTGAAGCTGTCAGACTCCACTCGCTAAAAGCATCCGTGCTTCTGGGGTAACTGCTGGTTGCAGCCCTGCTGCCTGGAGGTGTTCATTACTTGTTTTAAGCTCGTTTTTTTGCAGACCTTGGCTGCTCGGGGCCCATGCTGGCAGGTTCCTGAGGATTCGAGGTGTGTGTTTGCTGCAGCACATCACCAGACTCTCTCAGAACTCTCTGCAGAACACCAGAGGGACTTCTGATGCTCATCCCCTTGAGCAACGGAGTGAAAATCTGAAGCTCTGTAGTCCGGTGAGCTTGAGGGATTTGGTCTTTGTGGGGTTATTGATCCTTCTACCCGCAGTTTGCGTTGCTCGTGGTGGTGTCGGGCAGTTTGTCCATCCTTGTGGATGCCCAGGACCTTCCAGCACAGTTATCCTCTGCTCCTGCATCACTGGAAGTTGTGGGATCCGTTGGATTCCTCCAGGAACCGGCCTCTCGTGCCTGGCAGCTGAGGGAGAGCTTCCAGGCTGCTTTCCCTGCTGCACCTCCCCGTTCTTTTTGCTACATCGGGAAGAAAACCAATAAATTCAGTCTGCTCCACCCGCGTTTCCTCAGCATAGCCAGGAGCCAGCTGCTCCTAACTTGCAGGAGCGGATATAAATCACTTCTGTGGGCACTGAAACGGGTGGAGAATAACAACCAGAAGCGTGCAACCAGGTGAGAACCAGGCTGAGTGCCAGGCGTGGTGCAGACCCCTCAGCATGAGACCCCCCGAGCACAGGACACGCTCTTCCTCGGACCCCTTGGCCACTGGGGTTAAACCCCAGACACCCCAAGAGCTTTCCTCTCTGGTTCCTTTTTGGCATCGGAGGTACCAGCCTGGCAGGCTGCTGGCGAAAGGAAAAGCAACACCAAATAATTTAGTGGCTGCGTTTTTCGTACCCAGGAATGAAAAAAACGCCCTCGTTTTCATTTCCTCCCCCCCAGATAACTGGGGGTGCAAAGCTGGGTTTGCTTTGGCTCCCCTTCCTTGTCCAAAAATTGTTTTATTTATTTTTTAATGGGTTGTTCAAAATGCGATCGGTGCTTTTGCATTTCACAAGGATCTCTTGAAGCAGGTGCCTCAGGGGGCAGTGGGTCCCTTGGTGTTGTTTAGCTCTAGGGTGGGTTTCTCAACAGCTTTGGGCTCCCCGTGGGGATTTCTTCCCAGCTGCTTCACGAAGGAAGAAGATTTTTCCTTCCCATCGTGGTGTGGATTCAGCGCAGCCCCTCCTGGAGCCTCCCATGGCCTGGTGTGAGCAGTGCCTTGTGGATTCCTGTGCCTTGACGGTGAAAATTGCCCTGTGCTATGAAGGAGTTTAATATTTTTTAAAGCATTTGTCTTTTTTTTTATGTGGTATTGGAGTCTTGAAACGGATAACGGAGCTGAAAGCAGCGCAGTGAGATGGTTATCTGCAAACATAAGAGCAGAGCACGAAAACGAACTTCTCCACGAGCACTGCGCTGAATTGCTCGGATTTGGTAAACTGCACATTGCTAAAAAACAGCACTTTGGCCAGGAAACCAGCCCGAAAACTGCACCAGAGCTTCTCTGCAGCCACCAATTGGGTTTCAGAGTCTGCTGGCTTGGGATTTCTAACGCTGGAGAAGAAAAAAAAAACACATTTTAGTGTTTTAGTGTTCAGTTGTCGTGGAGTGTTTGAAAACTGGTGGAGAAGGGCAGGAGACCGCTTTTGACGTTTCTCTTAATTCTCATTTCTGTGAAATCCCTCAAGAAAAGACAACGGTGCTCCCATGAAGATGGGACTTGAGAGACCGGGAAGGAGCGTTCAGGTTAAGGGGTCTTGGTGTGGCCCCAAAATGAGTCGGGGGCAGCGTCTGGGGGGAGCTCTTGCTGCTCCGAGGGAAATGTTGGGCTTTTTTTTTTTTTCCCTTTTTCCTGTTGGCTTCAGCTTCTCGGTGGCTTTAATCTAACAACCCTAAACATCCAGAAAAAAAAAAATTTTGGAGGAAATTCTTCACTTTAAGGGCGGTGAGGCCCTGGCACAGGCTGCCCAGAGGAGCTGGGGGTGCCCAAGGCCAGGCTGGACGGGACTTTGGGCAACCTGGTCTGCTGGGAGGTGTCCCTGGCAGGGGTTTTTGGAACTGGATGAGCTTTGAGATCCCATCCAACCCAAACTGTGATTCCTCCTGGCAGTATTTGCGTGGTGCGGTTGCCTTCTGAGCCTTTTTTTCAACTTATTTAAAAAAAAAAAAAAACCTCGATTGGAGCTGCAAGCCGTTCTGTCGCGAAAACATGCGAGCATTAGGAGAGCTAATGAATGTCAGATACATTCTCTCCTGTCATGAAAATTACAGACAGAAACTTGCCGAGGCTCTGAGTGGCTCCGCAATTCACCTCTTTGTGCAGCAGGAGCTGAAGGCAGCCTTGATTGCTTCTCTTCCCACGTTCCCCATTAGCCTGGACGCTTAACGAGGCTTTGCTTTTTTGAGGAGCCCACCCACGTTCGATTCCTCACGCTTTTCTCCTCCATTATCCCGGTGGGTTACGCTGAAACGCGTGGACATTCTTTGTCAGAAGCGGCGTTTTTGAGGATTTTGGGGCTTTTTCATTGCTCCTTTCCATTTACCTTCCGCCGGCCCCGTTAATTGCCAGTTCCGAGCGGGCACTGCTGAGCGCGGTGACCGCTCCGTGTGAGCAGCAGGGAGGTCGTGGCACCTCCTGTAAGGGGCTGGGGAGCTCCGGGGCCCCCTCCAGATCCCAAAATATTTGGTTTTCCCCTCCCTTGGGGTTTGCTGTTCCCACTGCCCTGCTGGGGGAACGGGAACGCGGCGAGCTGAGCGCCTCGACCGGCGTCCCATCGAGCGAGGGGCATGGCACTGAAACAGATTTGCTCCTGGTGTGCTGTGGAACCATCTCTCATGGAACTTAAATATTGTATTTATTTATTTTCCTCTAAGGAATATGAAACCAGGCTGTGTGAAGGACAAGGAGCCAGAACCCCAGCTGATGGTAAAACCCAATGTGGTTACAAAACAGAAGCGATGGAATAAAAGCGTTACATCTATCCCCTAAAAAAAGCAAGGGGAAGAAAGGAAATAAATGCGTTTTAATAACACAATCTTTTAAGGTTTAAGCAAGAAAAAGGAAAGGAGAGGTTATTCATGAAGGAGCTGACTTCGATCCCAGCTTTGGGGGAGAGAAGTCCCCCGGGGAGCACTCAGCTGCCTCTTCGGAGTGGGAGCAAAGTGTTCGGGCACCTCCAACTCTAAATGTAAGCGGTGTAACCCAGGGATGCCCTACAGCCTTCCCTTTGCTCCTTGGTCTGTATTTGAGACCCGAGACCCCGAGGGAGCTCTGCTCATCCAAGCCAAGGTGCGTCCTCCTCATCCTCCCTCCCTCCTGACACCCAAAATTTGGCCGAGCGGAGCCTCTGCGTCGATCCCTCCCATCCCACGGCACTGCTGCAACGCGGTGCACGTTTCAGAGTGGTGCACTTACATAAAATACCCACTTTTTTTTTTTTAAAACACCAAGAATCTAGGCAGTTTGGGCCGGATGAAGCAGCAGCTGCGTGCGGATTTCTCCAAGACAGATTCTGGTTAATAGCCCCGGCTCGAACAGCCTGTGAGTAATGCTGCAACTCCTGCCACGCATGTTGATGTGCTTCCACTGCTCCTCACAAAGCCTGCAGACGTCCTCCGTGCCTCGAGCAACCTCCCCAGCACCTTCAGATCCAGGGATGTGGACGTGGACGCTTGCTTTGGAGCCTACAGGTGTGTCCGAGCAGCCCTAACCTGCTGCATAAATCACTTTTTGGCTCATTTTGACCAAATTTCTCTGTTATATTTCTCTGGAAGCACGGAGCAGCTGCCAGCTTTTGGGTCCCAGCAAGCAGGGTGCAGAGGTGCAGAGGAGGAGGGCGCAGTCCCCGTTCCGCGGCGCAAAGTTCACGATCTGCCAAAAACCGTGTGTTTTCACATCTTTTCCGCAGAAACGAGGTGCTGCTGCATAAATTAAGCACGCGTGGCAACGAAAGCCCTGTAAAGGGTGCGTTTGGCTCTGGCTGGTAGGTTTTTTTTTGCGTAGCATCTGCTTGGTTCCTGCAGCGACTTTTTTTTCCTAATTACCAACGCCTCGGTACATAAGGGGAGCGACTTCCAGAGGAAAGCAGACAGAAGGACGCCGCTTTTCAGGGAACCGACGCGTCGGGGGAAGCTCTGGAAGAGGACACAGAGTACTGCTGGAAAGCACTCAGATCCTGCGAAGCTTTGGTTGTTATTTATCGCTTGAATGATTTTGTGCTTTTAGTCCTAGGCAGGCAGGAGAGCTGGAAGCTGTTTTGGTCCCTGTGATCGCCGCCCGTGCCACGTCGGAGCTGCAAACCCTCGTGCAAGGCACCACGATGAGGAAAATGTGGAAAAGAGCTTGAGCTGTCGTAAGGAAACAGCACTTGGAAAAGGAAGGTGGCTCTAGGAGGTCGTCTGCATCCCAGGGTGGGTGATTCTTGTGCCTGGAAAAACAGGCACAGAAAAAATAGACACAGGGGAGAAAGGAGCCAGGAAATCCATCGTGGGGCTGGTAGGAGCACAGGTACCAGGGACACACGCCTGGGCCCACGTCTCCAGGCACTGTTTTGCCCACCAAGCTCCAGGGCTGCAGCCCGGTGCCCACCTTTTAACATCATCTCCCACCCTCCAGCCTCGTCCCGAGCAGTTCAGAGTTTTTCCTGGTCTCCTCCTGCTGAATCCAGGGCTGTGACCCTCAGAGTTTATTTAAAAAAATAATTGCTATCTTCAAACCAAACCGCGAGGGAGCCTGCGACTCTTTAAATCTTCTCTTTGGTTTTTGGTTTGATTTGGGGAGGAAGAAGTTACCGGGCGCTCTTGGGAAGTGACGCTGCTTCCATTTTTAGTTAAGGGGTGTTGTTTTTTTTTTCCGTGAAATGTGAAGCAATGGACAAATTGCTTAATATTTTCCACTTTCCTGTGCAAGCCCACGCGCGGGGCGGCGTGCTGCTGCCTTACCCAGAGCTTGGTGCTTCTGCTGCCTGGGCTGGGAGCCCTCGTGTCGTGGACGTTGGCAAATCCATGCCTAGGGGCACCTCAGGGCTGCGCTTACTGCTCTCTGAGGGTTTTATCGAGTGGTTTCAGGTCTCCAGCCCCCCCTGCCAGCCTTGTCCTCGGGTTATTCAGTTTAATTTATTGAAGTACATGCAGTGATCCTGCTAAAATAGCTGCTGTGTCTGCTCGTTAGAACCATAAGGAAGCCTTAAGATGAGTTTTAAGAGTGTCAGCCCTTCTTACTGCGTTAAGGCAAGGAGAAAGCGTTTATAAGAAGTTCTGTCAAGTTTTTCTTTCCTCCTCTTCTCCTTTCCTGGGACGTGCTCTGATTGCTCCTCCTAACCAAGAGTGGACCAGTCCAGCTTGAAGGGACCAGCAAATATCAGCCCAGCTGCCCAGGAGGCAGAAAGGTGGCCGGCACCACGAGCCAGCCCGGCTCTCCACGGGGAGACATCGGCGTGCAAGCGGGTGCTGCAGGATCAGTTTTGTGCTGGCTTTTCCTGCACAATTCGTGCGTGTTTTAGGATGGGAGCCCAACACCATTGATCAAGGCTGCTGGAACATCAGAGCTATCTGCTGTGCGTTGATGGAGGGCCAGCTGCTGTCATGAGCCAAGGCAGAAAAGGTTGAGGGAGCTGCAGCAGCACTTTGAAGCTCTTTACACCGATTTTTGCCCCTGTTTTACTCAGCGTTTGTGCGGTACGGCACAGCCTGGGTGATGTTTGAGCACTGAGCACCCTGGGGGCATTTGGGATCTGCAGTGCTGAGCGCTCACAGCCTGCCTGCACCCACCCCATGGTTTGCTTTTGCTTCTGTGCGTGCGCTCTCGTGTCCTCACACCACTGTGGGTGTTTCCTAAACTGCTCGTGAAGCGCCCCTGGGACCCAAAACGCGTTTGAAAAAAAAATAATATTTATCAGGGAGGTGATTAACTTTGTCAGAGTGGCTCATTTTGTTTTAAAAGCAGAGAAGCAACCCTTTCCAATTCTGATCTAAGCTTTTAGCTGATTGCCTGCAGCTCCCCGGGGGAACCCTGCTCCTGCTCCTGCCGTGGTGTGGTGATGGTTCCCCGTCTGCCCGAGTGACTCTGGCGCCTCGTGGAGGTTTGTCGGTGGGACAACGCGATGGGGCGCCAATTAGGGGTGTGCTGTAATGACAGCAATTAGGGAGGTGCGTGTGGGGAAGTGGTTTGGGGCAGAAGACACCTCAAAGCCCACCCAATTCCACCCCCTGCCACGGCAGGGACCCCTCCCAGCAGCCCAGGCTGCCCCCAGCCCCATCCAACCTAGCTTTGGGCACCTCCAGCTCCTCTGGGCAGCCTGGGCAGGGTCTCACCACCCTCATAATTAATAATTTCTTCTTATATCCAATCTAAATCTCCCCTCTTTTAGTTTAAAGCCACTACCCCTTGTCCTGTAGCCCCCTGTGTCAGGATGCAGGGACCCAACCCAAACAGCTCCCTGGCGTTTTGCTATGGAAGGATAAAAGCAGTTAAAATAAATACAGAAGGCACTTCATCCGTCCTGAAATCCTGCTGAAGGAGGGCTTCTTGCTGCTTTCGGTGCTTCCTCCATCCCTCTCAGCTCGGTGTCAGCCCCCAGCGAGTCGCAGGCTGCCCCCTCCCGCTGTCCCCTTCCCAGGCGTGGGAGCGCACGCGCTGCAGCCCACGTCCTCGGGAACAAAGCCTTCGCCTTTTCATCTGTCAGAGCGCTCTGCTCCGAGAGAGGAGCTGTTAGTAATCCCTCATCAGTCTAATTTTAAATATCTCGCACGGATTTAAGTGTTCTCCAGCTTTTCATACACATGAAGAGTGCCTAATGGATTCACCTGCGCTCCCAGTGCCCTGACGATGCGTTGGATGTGTTCAGGCTCATTCCCACTGCCATCTAAAGGCTCTTGGCTGCAGTTCCTTAAAATTTAGGGTCTGAAGACCACCTTCGGTTTGGGACAGGTCGTATTTTGTTCAATCAGGAGTGGGTTTCCCCCAGCCCCGTGCCAGGAGATTGCAGGGGGCGAATCGCTGCCGTGCCGGTGCTGCCGCCCGCAAGCACCACGTTTGGGTGCACTCAAAGGGGGAGCTGAAAGGGGAGCTGAAAAGGGGCAGAGGTCGCTGCTGATGCAGTAGGAACGTGCCTCTCCGTGCTTGCTTTCCACACCAATGGAGCTAATTAACAGAGAGCAAATCTGGTTACCAACATCCTTCACTCACAGGCAGTCCTGTTTGCCATACGGTCAGCAAAATCGTGTTTTTGGTGGGTTTTCCTGCAAATGCTGTCACACCGTGGCTCATACACCTGGGACAAAGCATATTAGACCTTATTTGTATTATTTGACCTTAATCAGCATGCTGGTCCAGGGCTCGCCCTGGAAAATAAGCATCGAGCACCGTGCTGGGAGCTGGCCGGGGCTCCCCGTGCGCGTTTAACAAACGCGTTGGCTCGCAGCTATTGTTCCTCTGGGAGCGATCGCAGCCGACGCACAGCGCTGGATGCTAAGTGATTAAAATGCGTAAATTAGCGGATGTTAATAGCTCTGTCAAACTCGATTTCACTGAGGCCTGGTTAACCTGGAGACGCTGCTGATAAGCGAGCTGGGCTGTCGCTTTTACAACACCTCCCTCTCCGGACACGTTTATTCTGTGCCACGTGGGGTTTGTTTGATTTTATTTTTCCATAAATCAGCGTTAATAATGCCAGGTTGTGCTTCCCATCCATATTCCTCTCTTTTCTTTCCAGCCCCTCTCTTAGGTGACCTCAGGCTGGCAGCCTGGTGACAAGGTGGAGGTAGCGCAGCGAGGTTGGGCCGTGGTAAAGGACACGTTGCAGCAGCTCCTGCTTAGAGGGCTTGGTCCTAAGTGCCAAAAAGATGCTCCTGGTGCAAAACACAGCAACCTCGGTCGGGCTGTGACTTCCCCACGTGGGTCTGGACTCGTGGATGTGCTGCTGAGGATGGATCCAAAGCCAAGTGGGTGCTGCTCAATGATTTAGTGTGCGCCGTGAGCCACCGCTGCAGCTCTCCGTGTGCATGGGGAGCTTGGTCCTGGAGCTCCTGCGAGATAAGGATGATAAGAAAACACTGATAGCCAGCGTTTTCTGCAAGATGCAGGTAGTGGGGTGATGGATCCCATCCATACTTCAGTGTTTCACTCTTTGGAAGACTAAAATACGCATAAAGCAGCTTAAAAATTGTGGGTAGATGGCACAGGGCTCCTGTTGATGGGGTGTTCTCATTCTGCACACCCAGATCTGCGGGGTGAGCCAGGTTTTTTCTCAGTTTTTCTGCTGTGCAGCACTCAGAGGCCAAGGGACCCGTCCGTTGTGTCCATGCAGAGCGTGGCCCTTCGTCGGGAGAGCTGGGCGCTTTCAGCCCTCATCTCTGCCACCACATACCCACTTATTTGCCACACAAGTGTGTCTAGTACCAAAACAGCAGCACTTTTTCCTTTTCCATTTCAGAATCTGTAGTTTTATTCCCATGGGAAAGCGGAGAGCCGGGGGGAGGTGGCCTGTGGCCACCCCTTGAAGCGCTCCCGATTACGCCAAGGTCCGCTGATTAAAGCTTTTGCTCATTAACTTCATTATCTCCGCTCTGCTGGCATCCAAGCGGTGCACATGGTGCAGCGAGCGGCGTTTCCAGCCCTGCTCCAGGGTGTTCGTGGCCCCCCCTGAGGTTGCCACAGGTCTTGGGGGATGTGGGATCGCTCTGGGACCTCATCCTCATCTCAGTGCCACCGGGAACGCTCCCGTGCTCGTTACCCATGTGCTAATGAGATGGGCTTTGGTGTCCAGCCACACAGAGGCAGGAATAAACAGTGCTGGTGAACCCCAGAGCTTGCAGCATGCAACCAGGGGAGTTTTTACATCTCCAGTGCCCATTTTCTGGGTTTAGACTTGCAAGTGAGTGGATTTAGTAGGATTATGGCTTTATTTTCCACTCTTCTGTCTGATCACACGTTGGCCGTGACCTGCTCCGGCACCAAATGGTGGCGAGGCCGCGGGGAGGTGGCACTGCCCTTCGTGCCCTCCTCTCACCTCTTCCCCAAACGTGTTTTACACCAAAATGCATCGTTCTGAGCCTTTTGGCCAGTGTTGATGTGGAATCTGCACTCTGGATGTCAGAATATCCCAACCAGATATTCTGGGGCTCCGAGTGGCTGCAGCCGCTTTCGCTTTGGCAATCCTAAAACCCCTGTGCTTTTAGGATTTTTTCTGCAGGCACATTTCTCTCCAGTAGAGCAGTGAATTTTGCTTCCATCCAGCTTCTGCGGCTTCTTGCTCCCCGGTATTTTCCACGTTATCAATGTCATCTTCACTTCTCCTCTAGCAACTTCCAGATTTTTTGCAGTACCAGGAGGTCCCCGCATTTTGTGCCTGCCGACGATCCTCCGAACACGTCTGTTCCTCTCTGGAGGAGAAATAAATGTAATAAAGGGAGTAAAAGTTAATCTTTTCCAGGAGCCAAAGCTCTACTTGGCTTCTCAGCCTTCCTCACCTGGGAAATGGCATATTTTTCTATTTTTTGTACAGACAGAGCTGGCCAGGAGAATTGTCTTGGATGAAAGCTGAGGGCAGGCGAGGAGCCTCGTGCGGAGCCACCGGCTGCAGGAGGTTTGGGGGCAGTTTGCCTTGGAATTTCTGTCAGCTCAGGAGCACAGCGATGGTTTGAAATCCTTGAGAGCTTTTAATAAGTGGAGAAAACACAAGGCCAGCGCAGCCAAAGGTGCTGAGAGGATGCCCCTTCCTGCTGGAGGATCCCCCCGGCTTAAAAACCCCAATATTCAGGGAGTGCTTAGGAGATGTCTCCATTCCGCCAGCTCCTCGGCTGCTCGCAGTGCCCGAGAGGTGATCTTTTGGGATCTATTTCTAGCAGGGGTGATCCTGTAAGTCAGGAATGGCAGGAATTCATGCGGCTGCCTCCTGCTGGAACCGGGTCGGGGCTTCCAGCAGAAGCCTTCGCCTCCAGGGGTGCTTGAAATGGGAAAATTAATTTTTGTAAGAGGATAAAATCCTCTTTTTTTTTAGGTAGAAACGTGATACCTAAGCTGTTAATCTGATTTAGCTTTTGGTTGGCCCCCAAAGTGGTCAGGTTGTTGGACTTGATGAGTTTTCGGGTCCCTTCCTACTCAACCATCTCATTCCCACCGTGACTCCAGGAGCTGCACGTGCCTTCAAAGGTAATTCTTGCTGTAAAACCCCCTCTAGGTTTTGCAGACATAATCTCTGGAGGTCCCTTCCAACCCCTACAATTCTCTGATTCTTCCTGCCTGCCATAATTTTGGGCTGGCTCACTGCAAAGATGACCAAGGAACAGTCACGGGACGGCTGCACCAAGCCCGGTGCTTCCCGGGCATGAAAATTTATCATTTTATTAAGCACTGAAGGCCCAAATCTGTCTTTTTTTCTGCAGGCTCTTGCTCCCCCTCGTGTCTGTGTGGGGCTCGTGCAGCCCACGGGCTGGTGTTAAGCTCTCTGGGGGGGGTTAAGGACCTGGGGGTGCCCATCTCTGGGGGTCTTGAGGCCGGGCTGAATGGGGCTGGGGGCAGCCGGGGCTGGGGCAGGGGTCTTCAAAAATAACCCACCACGTTTTTCTGATGTTGTTGGAAGGGACAAATGTCAATCCACTGCAGGAGGAGATTTCTGCAAAAAGCTGCCCCAAATAACGAGCTTTGCACGGAAAGTGGAGTTTTTAAAGCGTGTTTATAGCAGATTTTGGGTAAAACAGGAGGTGCTGGTGTGGTCGGATGAGCTGCCAGCCCCGTCTCCGCTTCTCCCTGGTTGCTCTGTTGGTGGAAACGTGCTGGAAGCATCCCGAAAAAAAGGCTCAGGAAATGGGATAGAAAAAGTTTCTTCTTCCCCAGCTGTTGAACCCTTACGGCGTGGAGCAGAGGGCTTCCAGCTCCTCCAAGCAGGGTCGTAGCTGCAGAAATGAGCTGGATTTGGGCAATCCCGAAGCAGAAATGAAGCCCCAAGCGAGCTTCAGGCTGGGCAGATGGAAAGGGCTCTGCTGGAAGAAGATTTGGGCACTGGAGCCCCCAGGAGCAGCTGGAAGAGCTCAAAATGATGGAGAAGAAGTGGGACAGCAGCACCCACACCTCTGCTTTCCAGGTGCCGGCTCACCTTCACCTCGGTGGCCAAGTTGGGGCGGAAAAGATGCTAAAAAATGCAGAAACGGGCTTTTTTTAAAAATTGTTATGACAGAAAGAATTCCCAAAGCTGCGAGATGTGTAGTGGCATCGCTCCAAAAAGCAAGCAGTGCCCGGGAGGCAAAAGCTGCGGGTCTGCAGCCTCGAGGGTCCCCTGAGGGTCTGCACGGGGTATTTTGGGATGTGATGCTCCAGAAGGATGCCATTTGGTGTCAGCGTTTGTTGGTGCCGGTGCGGATGGATGCTTTTGTGGCTGGTTTGGAGCTGCTGTGCGCAGGGGGCACGGAGGGAAGTCCTGCAGCAGGTTCCCAGTCTCGACTGATTTGCCTTTTTCCATGGTTTTCTCAGGACGAGGTGGCAATGAACATCTTAAATAACAATTAGCCTAAGCTGCCAAATGCTCATCCTCGTTAAGGTCGTTATCTCAAGCCGGCTGTTACGCTCTGGTCTCCGCGCTCTCCCCGAGGTCCCACCACAGCTCACCTCGCGTGTTAGCCAGGAATTAAAAACCTCATTATCCTCCGGGGATTTCTCAGCGACGCCGAACAAATGCGCACCCACAAAAGCAGTCGGGGAACCCACAAAAGCCTCCAGGGGCCAGCTGTAGCTCGAATTTCCCAAAAAACGGGGCCAAAAGAAGGGAAATCAGCACCCGTCGGAGCAGGCAGGGGTACGAGGCGAGAAGAGCGAGTGCCCCGCGTGTCTCCTGCTGGGGCAGGAGCTGTTCTCCATCTCGGACTGCCTGGTGGTGTCAGAAAGCCTCAGCTACCCTGTTTTTGCCCAAATACCTTGAAACGGTACTGAAATAACATTTCAGGTGCTGTTGTTTTCTCCCCTTGTTCCTTAAAAAAAAAATAATAATCCGTGGATAAGAATAAATTGAAGACACCAGCGCTGCAAAAACGCTGCGCTCGCAAAATTAAAACACAAAGAGAATTTACAAGGGTGTTCCTCTTGCAGTGCAAAACCATCTTTGGCCCAGCCCTTGAGGTTCTCCATAGAAATCGTTTTGGGAGCATTTTTGGGGGCAAAACATTTGGGTTTAGGCTCCAACCACGCAGCAAAACCATTGCTCGACCCGTCCAGGGCGACGCCGGGCAGGCTGCGGCCGTAGTCCCACCCCCCTTGGTTTAGTTACCCATTAGTTAATTTTGTTCTAATGAGGTTCTGCTCCCGTAATCGGGGGGGAAAATCGGGAGGTGGAGGGGGGAGAACCCGAGTTAAAAGGAGCCTAATTAGCAAGTTAATTATAGCAAGCGTGGCAATGGCCCGGTTACATAAACGGGCTATTGTTATGCACGCACCGGGCACCATAAAAGTGCTCGGGTGCGTAGGGCAGCAGCAGGGACGGGACGCGGGGAGCAGAACCCCATAGGTCTCGGGGTTCCCCAAGGGGAGCAGTGCCCTCTGAGGTCTTTGGGGTTCCCTAAAGGACACCCGAAAGCCACCTCCCTCCCTCCCTCCCTCCTTCTGCCTCCCCCCGGAGCTGGAAGCGGAGCAGGCGGTGGCCGCGCCATGCTGAGCAAGAAGAAGTTCAATGTCAATGGGGACCCGGGGATGAAAGCCCAGGTGAGGGCAGGCTCTAGGTACCGTAAGGCTGTCTTCTCGCTTAAAAAATCCTCTTCTTTTCCTCTTCGTTGCTTTCTCCCCC
Source organism: Anas acuta (assembly GCF_963932015.1). Lineage (NCBI taxonomy): Eukaryota > Metazoa > Chordata > Aves > Anseriformes > Anatidae > Anas > Anas acuta. The sequence goes on along the minus strand of NC_088979.1, from coordinate 203,817,668 downwards.
CTTGCTGTTCCCCCAAATTACCTCTTTTTGGAGCTGCCCGTGCCCCTTGATGGCTGCGGGAGAGCTTCGGCTGCGGGGAGCTGCCCCGCGTGCTCCGGGGGCACACGTGTCGTGCTGGGGATGCTCCTCGGGGCTAGAAAAGCCCGAGTGGAAGCAAAATATCCCACACCTGGACGTGGGGCACCTGCAGAAGCCGTTCTCCCTCCTGGCTTGGGATCCTGGGTGTCTGGGCTCAAATTGCAGCGGGCGTAAAGCCGCCGTGTCTGTGCGCGCACAGCGGGTCGGCCGCCTGACCCCAAGCTGCAGCTTTCCAAGGCTCTGTAATCTCTCCTCTTGAGCGTTAACCTGTGTGTGGCTGCTGTTACCATCAGGGGAAGGTTTTTAGGGGCTGGGAAAGTCCCACCCGAACCCGAGCCGCTCTGCGTGTCCCAATCCCTGATGCTTGGGAAGGGAGCGCGGCAACACGGCGCGGCGCTGGTTGCACCGTGCACTTTGGAAGAGATTTAAACAAGGTTTGGGGTCCCTTGGAAGAGATTTAAACAAAGTTTGGGGTCCCTCGGAAGAAATTTAAACAAGTTTTGCGGTGCATCATTTCCTGCTGTCCTTCTGGCTGGACTGAGCCTGAAATTGCAGCCCAAAAATGAAGGGGCGATGTGGGGACCTCTTAGGGGCGCATCGCTCGGTGCCGCTCACACGTGCACGCCCAGTGCTGGGTGTGACGGCTGTCCTGGCTCAAATCCCAGCACAAAAACGTTAAAAAATCAGTGAGGGGTTGGGGCAGCGAGCAGCAGCCCCTGGAGATGCCCCCCAGGAGCCAGCAGCAGATCCCCCTGTCGGGCTTTGAACGCTTGCAGGGGTAACGCAAAGCCCGAGGTTGTGCCCAGCTCGGTGCACGGCTGATTTGGGGTTTTTCCTGCCGGCCATGCGAGTGCTTCAGGAGGTCTGACTGCATCGCTCCAAACACTTGCATCGAATGTCCTTGAGCAGATGATGCGGGGAAGGAAAATATTAACAGCTCCCGGGGTCTGTGATAGGAATTTTTCACCCCGTTAGGTTTCGAGCGTATCCCGCTTCGCCGCGAGCACCGTTCCGCGCTGATGGCCCGATGCTTTGATGAGGTGGTTTGGCTGTCAAGGGATTTTTTTTTTTAAAGAAAGAAATAAAACATTATTTCGGGCCAACGACTTGTTAGAAAAGGAAGATGAAAACCAGCATGTGTGTGCCCTGTCCCCCAGCACCCTTTTTCCTCGTTTTCTGGCTCAAAAAGCGAGGCACAGGGGCTGTAACAACCCAGTGCGCGGGCAGAGTGTCGCTGCTCCAACTGCGGGGCTTGACTTTGGGTTCCTAGACAGGGGTTGCATTCCTTAGGGCCTGATGGCTTCTTTAACCAAAACCAACTCCTCGAAACACCCCGGGGCTTGGCCGAAGGACCCAATTAATAGTTTTCAGCATTTTGGAGATGTAAATATTTAATCCCGTCACACCAGACTGGCTCATTTCTTTTGCCCCGAGCGAAGTCCAAGGAGTTTTGCAGCTGGAAGTCACGTTTCCAATTCCGGCTGTGATTTCGCCCAGCCCAAAGCCCACACGGGGAGCATGGTTGGCTTCCAAAATACGTCCCCAGACCCCGGGGCTCAGCTGTGTCCCCACGGGTGCTGCTCACATCAGCTCCTTGGTGGCACCGGGTGCGCGCTCAGCCCCTGCTGCTCCACGTTTGGGGCACCGGAGGCACTCGGTCACATCCTCCCCACTGCACCTTTCTCTAGATATCCACTCCTAAATGCTTCTTGTTGTAGAGTGCAACTGGGGGGGGGTCATTCTTGGGGTGTTTTTGGTTTTGTCCCATGTATTTTGCACAGCAAACTTGGACCGGTCGCTACAAGAGAGGTGGTGAGCGGGGTCAGTGCCAGTCCTGCAGGTGCTGGATGCCCCCTGCGAGCATTTTGGTACTTGGTCTGGGTGTACTGGGGATGGAAACCTTCCAGTATGGGTTTGGAAAGGCTCAAGGAGGCGATTTAAGTGTCACTGAGGTTAAACACAACCAAGGCAACGTGCCCTCTGCCCCCAAATACCCGCACTTGCAGGCCACCCATAGCCGAGAAGGTGCCACCTCGAGGCTCGGGGTGCTCCTCATCCTCTTGTCTCAGCCCCTTGGCTTTTTCCCTCGGACTTACCCGGCCCTTTTTCTTTTCACAGATCCAGTTTGCCGACCAAAAGCAGGAATTCAACAAGCGCCCGACGAAGATCGGCCGCCGCTCGCTGTCCCGCTCCATCTCGCAGTCGTCGACCGACAGCTACAGCTCAGGTGGGTGCCACCTCCCACCAGCATCACAGGAGGTGCCCGCAGCAGCCCCACGACCCCCAGCTCCCCCTTGTAGTCGTTGCTTTTTTTCTAAAATCAAAAATTAAGAAAATCGAGTTGGAACCTCGCTTTGGCTGGGCTGAGTTTTGTCTCCCTGTGCAGGAACGCATGATTTTGCTCCCCCCTGCGTGCTCCTTTGAAATTGGCACGGCAAAATCATGCTTTCTCCTTCAGAGGTGCTCAAGTTGGTTTTCTTGGAGCACGTTTTGCTGAAGGTTAATTACCGGAGCAATTTATGGAGGCTTCTTAAACCCAGCAAGAGTTGGAGCCCCCCAAAAACCAGACCAAGTTTGTTGTGTGCCCATTCGCATTCAGTATTTAGAGCTGGTGCCAAAAAGGCAGCACAACTGAAAACAAATTGGAACTGCTGCAGGAGGGGTTGGGACAGCTACAGAAGGGATTGGGATCCGATTCCCCATCCCCCAGGGGGCCGTACTGCCTCTGATCCCCTCCTGCTCCCAGCCCCTTGCTCGTACCACAGCAGATGGTATGGTGGGGAATGAGGAGGGTTCGTGGGGAGGCTCCAGCACAATCCCTCGTTTTCCTTCTCTCTGTTAGGGCAGGGAGCCTCCTGCCTGGCTGCTGCAGGCAGATTTTGGGCACGGGGGGACAGCCAAAGGCACGAGGTTGAACCAGAGCAGGCGTGAGCCTCTCTCCATCCCCCCCAACTCCAGTTGAGCTCCTACTCAACTCCAGTGCTCAGCTCCAGGAGATGCAGCTCTGATCTCACCCCAGGCACACCAGGACTCTCCTTTTTACCTCTTTTCCCAGTTCATGGATCGCGTCCTCTCCGTGCTGCCCCGAGGAGCCCCCTCGGGGGGGAATTTCACCTTCTCCTCTGCTTCGTGCTGGCGTTAATGATTAGACTGCCCTAACACGGCTCTGCAATCACTATAATGTTCGTACGGGTTTTACAACCCCATTTGATGTCTAATCAGCAGGGTATACTCGACGTGACTCATTTTTAAAGACTTAAGAGGCTAATTAACCTGGCTAATGTTTCACGCTTGCGCCCGATTCGCAGCTGGAAGAACGGGGAGCACCTTCGGGGAATTCTCCTCCACCCCTTGCACCGAGCGCTTCCAGCCAAAATCATCAGCACCAGCAATTAGTTAATGGGTGAAAGCATTATATTTTCTTCCTAACGAAAGCTGCTGGGCTGGCAGCTGAGAGGGGAGATTTCTGTTCCCAGGACAGCTGCAGGATGGGCAGGAAAATCCCACCCGTGTCTCTCTCTGAGCAGCAGCACCAAGCGGGGTGCTCCAGGGATGGGTAAGGGCTGGAAACGAGATGTGCGGGGAGCAGAGAGAGCAGGTGAGGTCCGAAGGTTTGGAAATCCTTTTTTTTGGAGGGCTCAGTGTTTGAAGCCGCTGTGCCTGCCGTGGTGGCCACGTGGGAAAAAAACGGCATCACAAGGCTGCTGCAGGATGCAAAGCACGGAAACGCCGATGAGCTGAGCCCAGTCCGGGCCACACGTGGAATAATTCATTAAGATGAAGACCCCTCCCCTGCTGCTGCTCAGAAAACACAACGTGAGCATTATTTTCTGCTCTCCTGTTCTCGATGTGCCCAAGGACGTGCTGCTCAGCACCTATTGCAAGCCAGGGAGCTCACGAGTGCAACTTTGGAGTCGCAAACCCAGTGGCAAATCCCGTACGTTCCCGTAACTTCTTCCCCTTTCTGCAAAAGTCAAATAATTTACGTCTGCTGGGACGAAGATTTGGGGATCAGCTGGGTAACAGCAGCCCCGGTGCCTGGAACGGCGACGCACGCAGCACCGCGGGCACCCAAATGAGATTAGGGCAGTAATGCCTTTAATTAGAGGCGATTGACTTCCCCCTGGTGCTGTTTCATAACTTTTTATAAAAGGCTGTGCAGAAAAACAAGGTTTAGGTTTACTTCTCAGCTCGGCTGTAGCAGAAGCCCCAGCTGGAGGGGCTTCATCCTTCCTTGTCTCCACGATGTCAGTGCTATCGGTGTCGGCACATCCTCAGCTGAGCACCAGCAGGGCTGAACAGCACCGAATTTAGGCTCAGACCCAATTTTTGCTGGGTTGGGACACCGGCTGAGGTGCCTCCTTTATCCCCCCCAGGGTGTTTTGTCACTGGATAACAGCACCCAAAATGCTCACGGTGTTCTCTTGGAAATAACACGATTTATATTAAAAAGCTGCTGGGGTTGGCTCTCTGGAGTGCCAACCCCAGTTCCGAAGCTTCCATTAATCAACTTGTGGGTAATTTGGGGTGAAATCTGGGAGATTGACCATCCTACCAGTTACTGGGGTGTTTCCAGATTTCAGGTATTAGGAATCCTTTCATTTCTGTCGTGTGGATTTGGCAGGAAAGCCAGGGCAATATTTACTGTTCTGTACCCGTGTGCTCTCACACTGCACCGCCACTATTGGTCTAATTAGTCTAATTAGTCTAATTATCACAGCGATGCTCCTGTATCACACGTATTTAGCAGTAAAGACCCGTCTGCATCTGAAAATCCAGCTCCCATCTAGGCAAGCTCTTTCTTTATAAAACTTGCTTGCACAAAACTTGCACAAAACTTGCTTTCAGCCCCAAAACGCCGCGCTCTGATTTTAAAGCCCCCCCTCCCCACACAGATTAGCCGTCTTCAAGGAAGCAATCCTCCTTTAACTAATTAATCCTGCCGGAGCCCTCGATGTAAGAGCTGGCTGTTACAGAACTCATTTTTTTTGTTAACAATCCCAACTTCCAGCCCTTTGGGAGCTGCCGGGGGGCAGCTCGAGGAGCCCGTGGCCATCCCCGGGGCGGGCTCGCCTTTTGGGGGCAGGCAGAGAAATTCCAGCAATGTGTAATTCTTCCCGGTAAGCAGATCAGACCCAGGCAGGGCTCGGGGAGCCTGGCACGCCGACAGTGGCAGCGTTAAGCTCGTGCCTGGTGGTCCTTGGAGCTTTTTCCACCCTCCAGGACCGAGCACGGTCAGCTCCTGGGTGCTGCCGGCACGACGAAGCCATGGCTGGGCTGGTGGATGAGTTTCAAGCCTTGCTTTGGATCTTCTGCCCTGCAGACGCCAGCAAAGGCACCAGGAGCTGGCAGTGCACACCTTCACGTGGTTTTTATCATTATAGATATTTATCCAGAGGTCTGGGTGCCTCCGTAAAGCTGCTGGAGGGCAATGGTAGAGCCATGGGCTCAGGCACGGTGGTCTCCTTGTGGCATGATGCAAGAAGCTCTCGCCCTGGTGCCACCCTCTTCCTCTGGCAGAATTTAAGCACGGAATCGGGATGAAAAGTGGGAAATGCACATCGTTTGCCAGCAGTGCGTGATAATTTGGGGAGCTCTTTTTTTTAAAAGTGGTCGGAAAGCACACGGGGATGGTGCATCTGCTCCAACGAGTTTCAGCTCCAAAAGGAGCTAAACCAAATGATTCTGCAAGAAAGAAACTCCTCGGATGGAGTTTGTTCTACCAGTGGCACGAGCTCCCCTGCAGGTTTTTTCACGAGGCTTGGGGACAGTCCCCTGGGGACACTAGGGACAAACAGTCCCTTTGGCTGGATAACTCAAAGCACAAGTTCCTCTCCAGGCAGATAGATGAAGGCTGCAGCTGGACCCCCTGCCCCTTTTTCCTCCTTTTCATCCTATTCAACGAGCCCACCTCCGTGTGGCCACTTTGGGTGGTTTTGGATTCGGTAAGGATTATCCTGCAAATTTCATGGCTTCTTTTTCTGCAAAAAATTGATTCCAGGGATGGGGAATGCCACCCTGGCTGACCGATAATTAGGGAGCAGCCTCTGCCGTGCCGTCATCCAAAATGCAGCAGGGTCTGGCACCCGAAATTACACCTCTTGGCGGTTTGGGAAGGACTTAAAACATTCATAGGCATGGATGGTGGCTGTCTTAGAGCCAGGAAGGGATAACAAAAGGAAGTCACTGGAGGTAAAGGCTGAGTGGGGAGAAATAAATGGGCGTTAGAAGAAGAAGGGGGGATCCCAGGAGAGGCTGGAGGGAGCTGGGACATCCCCATGGAGAAGCACATCCATGGATGGGTGCAGCAGGTCCCCTCTCGTGGAGGTACCGTGGTTTTTAGGGAGCATCTTCAGCCTCTGACCTCCCTCCTTATCTTCCTCCAGCTGCCTCCTACACAGACAGCTCGGACGACGAGACCTCTCCCCGCGACAAGCAGCAGAAGAACTCCAAAGGCAGCAGCGATTTCTGCGTGAAAAACATCAAGCAGGCGGAGTTCGGGCGCCGGGAGATCGAAATTGCTGAGCAAGGTAAAGGGGACGGGCACATCCACAGGCTCCTGGCTCTCTTGGGCTGTTTGTGCAGCTTTTCCTTCCCCCAAATCCTCATCTTGAAAGGTTTGGTTATTTCCTGACACCATTCCTGTTTGAGGGACAGAATTTTTATGGGATTTTGTGGAGTTACAGGGCATAACCATGGTATTCCTACCAGCCAATTATTGGAGGACTACAATCCAGTGTATTTTGTTAAAAGCAGTGGAAAAGATGAAACCCATCATATAAATTATCCAGCAGGTGATTTTGTTTTAGCGTGGTGGTCTCCAAAACTCTGTCCCAGGGGCAGTGCAGCTCTCAGATGGCTGCAGGGTCCTCCTCTATCTGAAGCTGGTTTTCCTCCGGCCTCGCTCGGCATTTGCAGGTTGAACTTTGGAAAATATGATTATCCTGCATCCTAAATAGCTGGAAAAAAAACCCTCACAGGGTGCTGGATTCTTTTCAGCTGTGTCATCACTGCTTCGGTGCCTCCGTTCAAATCTTTTGCTCTTTTTGAAGCTGACGCAGCCGTAAGAGCCCTGGAGATCTGGGCTGGAAGTGCTGCTGGCAGTTTCTTACGTGCTCGCCCGTCTGTGCTTTGGGTTGATGGACATCTTGTCATTTTTTGCCTTTCAGAAATGCCTGCGCTGATGGCTTTGAGGAAGAGAGCTCAGGGAGAGAAGCCGCTGGCTGGGGCCAAGATCGTGGGCTGCACGCACATCACAGCACAGACGGCTGTAAGATCCCCTCGAAAAGCTCTGATCTTTTTCCCCCCCCTGATGTTTCAGTGTGGGACTATTGAAATGCCATAGCAGGGGGCTGCTACGTGCTGTGACTGCCTGTTCCAGCTGAGAGGCTAGAGACTGCTCGTGCCCTGCAGCCCGATCCTCCCTCTGGCAGGAATTCTTCACTTTTTGTCCTCTAAAACAGACCCCAGGAGGATAATACAGAGGTGTGGTCTCTGAGTCAGCAGAGACAAGTGAGAACGGTCAATTTTGGGGCTGTTTCTGGATAAACAGAGCCTGTCCTTAAAGGTGGTGCAATGCGTGAATCGATGAGGCTCTGCTGCGAGTAATGATCATTAAGAAAATCAAATTATCTCCATCACGTACGCAGGACAAAATGGCAATTAGTAATTAGTGCAGTTTTGCAACTCAAGACCCGTGGTTTCTCCTCCAAACGGGACGGGAGCGCTTTCTCCTGCCTGCTTTTGGGACTTTGTAGAGTGAAACCTAATAATACACGTTGAAGTTCTAATTTACTTCATTCATTTTTAATCGTAGAACACAGATTTGCAAAATTCACTTTCTGCATAACTCTCCAACTGCTGCAGTGCTGCTTAAAGCAGCTGCAGGCACCCTCCAGAAATTTTCCCAAGCAAAAATCAGGCGTGTGTGCTGCTGGAATCGAGGATGTGGCCACGTTACGGTTTGCCTTGCCTTTCTGATATTTGTTTTTGATTTTATTCCAGGTCCTGATGGAGACCCTGGGTGCTCTGGGTGCCCAGTGCCGATGGGCTGCCTGCAACATTTACTCCACTCTCAACGAAGTGGCTGCTGCCCTCGCCGAGAGCGGTAGGGAGCCTCACCTGCTTCGTTCATTCTGGTTTTAAAAAGGTTTCTTACTATCCCATCATGTTTAGTTCATTTACAGTTTTTTTTTCCCTCTTTTAAATTGTTTTCTCGTTAGAATAACACCAGGGGAGAGTGAAATCTCCCCGGTGTGTTTCTCTCCATCCATGAGAGCACGGTGAGTGCGATTCCTGGTAAGCTGCACACATCAGCCCGTAATGGTTCACCAGGAGTGCTGCAGTTTTCTGTTTTCTAAGCTTACCAGTGTAAACTGCCAGCTGGAATTAGTCTGATGGAGTGGGAAACTTGTAGAGCTGAGCAAAGAAGGGGTATATCAGGCTGCAGACTGAAACAATCTGGAGAAGAAATGGCTTTAATCACAGAGATTTGCTTTTTTCCCCTATTAAAGCAGGGAAAGGAGCTATAAGCAAGACAAGATCGATCCCTCCCACTGGTCCAAACACCTCAGCCAGTGTCTCTGGAGTACAAAAGGAGGTAGTACAGGTGATGATGATGATGATGATGCACAATATCAGCCATCAGAGCTACGTGAGCCTAAAAGTTACTTTGCTAAGAGAAATCGTGCTCGATTTCAGCTCTACGAAGACAGGGAATTCTTACATTTGAGTCACAACTTTGGCTAAAAGGGGCGAGAGAGGACTTTTTGGGGACATGATTCACAAAGCAGAAGCAGCTGACGCTGCTGCTCCCCTGGGAGGTGCCTCAGCTCAAATCCTGTTCCACCTGGGTAGGGCTGTGGGAGCCAGGACACCCGGAGGAAGCCATGTAGCAGCTTGCCTCTTACCAGGTCTTCCTCGAACAGAAATTGTTCATGGGCCAGAATGAGCTTGAATAATTTCCTAAGCCTTTAGGAAGAGGAAAGCTGCCTCCTGGCTCCCTGGGATGTGCTCAGGTTGAGGTGGTAGCACCCATTTCCCTCTCTGTGTGCAGGGTTCCCCGTCTTCGCCTGGAAGGGAGAATCCGAGGACGACTTCTGGTGGTGCATCGATCGCTGCGTCAACGTGGAGGGCTGGCAGCCCAACATGGTGAGAGCTGGCTGGGATCTGGAGGGCTCTGAGGAGGGCTCAGCGCTGCTCCGCATTGCCTCTTGAATTTAGACCCAATTCCCTGGTGCTAAGGCAGCAATTAGCCCCAGAGGGCATTACAAATAAATGATCTGTGCAATCAGACCTGCTGCTGCAGCTGCAGGCATGGGTGGTGCTGCCCAGTGAAGTTTTATTGGACTGTTTCCTAAATAAGCACAAATATATTTGTTGTAGGGCGTTTAGTTTGGTTTCAGGGGACTGGAATTTGTGGGATTTCTGCACCTTGCTCTTACTGCACGGACACAAACATCCCTGGTCCATCCTGCCCTCGTTTCTGGGGAGAAGGGAGAACCTTGAGCTAGGTGAGCCGAATAATTTCCAGCAGCCAGGTGGCTGCTTTCATCCCCACAGGCTTTCAGCCCTGTAGCTTGTGATCTACTTCAGTCAAACAGTAATTAAAAGAGGGAGAAAAGCACGTTTTGCATTGTTTTTTGGATCCTTTGAGGTGTTTTTGTCCCTCCCAGTCTTGTGCTGTTCACTTCTGGGCTGCCACCGTGAAAAAGAAGCTGAAAAAGAAGCGTGAGCATCAGTCCACCCCCAAGCTAGGAGTCTAGACGTGGCACTGCCTTTTTCTTCTTTTTTTTTTGAGGGATAATTTCCCATCAGAAGTGTCAGCAGCTGACAAAGGAAACCTTTCACAACGTGCTTCTGGCACGCTTGCTTTCCTAGCATCTGCTCAGAGCTCTCTGCTCCGCACCGTGTCTCCAGCACTCGGTGTTTTCTGACCTGTTTCTGCACAAAAAAAAACTGCTGGGGGGCACCCAGGGTCCTGTGTCTAGAGCTGCTGGCAGCTTCTCAGAAGGCACATCGTGTTTCCCAGTCCAAAAACCTCAATATTTGATGTTTGGGCTCCTGCAAGGTCCACGAGAAGAATTAAAGTCCCAACACCACCTCCAAAGAAAGACCCTCTGAGTTTTCTGATGCTTGGTCTGATCAGGAATGGCTCTTTTTTTTTCCTTTTTTCACTGAAAAATATCAAATCTGTAGGGCTGAGGGCTTGGTTTAGCATCAGCTGAGCTGGGAACAGGCTGCTGCCCCCGACCATGCGGCCCTGCCATCTTTCAGCCCTAATTCCCTGTTGTTTTCAGCCCTGTGGTCGAGCTGATCCTGGCTAATTTTAATCAGCTTGGTTTTTGGGGGGGGGGATCAGCTGCCTGGAATCCATGGCTGTGATGACAAGGCTGGGAAGGGGACGGAAATAAAATATCCTTCACCCCTCAAACAAATAAGGGCTTTTTTTCCCAGAAAAAAAACAGGTGCTTGGGGAAAATTAAGATGAAAACAGGGAGCCTGGGTGAAGCTGAGGAAGGTGCAGAAGAAACCCCCGGCCCCCACGATTCCCTGAGCGTTTTGGAAAGAGGATTATGCGCCCTGTTAAATGGGGATTCACGAAATGAAGTGCCTCCACTTCATCCTCCTGCCTCCACCGTGAGCAGGCACGCTGGAAATCTGACGGCTGCGTGTTTTTTGAAGCCTTCTCTGCTCCTGGAAATGGGGAAGAGGAGCTCTCCCGGCTGCTTTCTGCATTTCCCTTGGTCTGCTCTGGGTTATCAAACAGAGCAGTCCCACCTGAGCTGTCGGGACAGTGTCAAAACCTGACGCCAAAAACAGTGATGCCAAAACCTGGGCGTGACGAGGAACGATTCGGGCTCACGATTTATCCCGTGTGCCTTTTTGGGGGTCAGCAATCCTTCTGTGTCCTCGGGGCGGTGACTTTGTGTTTGCCTTCCTTGCAGATCCTGGATGACGGAGGCGACCTCACGCACTGGATTTACAAGAAATACCCCAACATGTTCAAGAAGATCAAGGGCATCGTGGAGGAGAGCGTGACCGGCGTGCACAGGTAACGGGGCCAGGAGCACAGGGACGAGCAGACAAAGCCCCTACAGCCTCGGGGCACCAGGAACAAGGCCTCCAAAAATGTGGTCTGTGGCTTTCCTGCAGCGTGGGAGGTGACTTGCGAGCAGGGTTGGTCCTGCCACGGGTGACAAAAAACAGGGGAGCGAGGAGAAGAGCAGCAGGATCTGCTTTTGGCTTTATTTTTGCCCTAAGTGGGGCTTGGCTGTGGCTGAGAGCTTGGAGAGAGGCGCAGGCAGCCCTCAAAAGAGGGAAATGAAATACCCGAAACGAGGAAGCGACCGATTTGGGTTTGTAGCCAGCAGGGTCAAGAAAAGGACCTGGAGACATTTTTAGCGCTGGGAATCATTCCTGATTTGGGTAAAAGAGGTGTGCAAGAGCAAAACTGTGTCAAAAATGGTTTCTTCTGTTCTCGTGCTGGGATCAGGGCTGAGTTCTGGTGATGTGTGTGTGCACAGAGCGTGTGCCCTGCCTCGGGGGGAGCTTCTGGGTGTAGAACTGGGCGTAAAAATCACAGAATCAGGGAAACACAGAATCACAGAACGGTTTGGGCTGGAAGGGACCTCAAAGCCCATCTTAATTCCAGCCCCTGCTGTGGGCACAACGCCTCCCACCAGCCCCAGCTGGTTCTCCTCCCCAAGGTCCGGAGCAGGGGGATGAAATTCAAGGATTTGGGAATTTCATCCTTTCGAGGACATCAGAGGGAGGTCGTAACGTCAGCATAAAAATGCCTCTGGAAGGAAGGATGCTCCCTCCTCCTGAAATTAGGAAAGGGAAATTAGCAAAGGGAATTATTTTTCCACTGATTCTCTGTTTTTCTCCCATTTCTGGCAGGCTGTACCAGTTGTCTAAAGCCGGGAAGCTCTGCGTGCCAGCCATGAACGTCAACGACTCGGTCACGAAGCAGAAATTTGACAACCTGTACTGCTGCAGGGAATCCATCCTGGACGGGTACGAGCCCGCGGGGTCGGGGTGGGGACGGTGAATCCTGGGGGCTGCTCCTGAGAATTTATCCCATGCCCGCAGCCTTGATGCAATTCTGAGGTTGTGTCCTTCAGCTGGGCGAAATGAGGTGCAGAAGGTGGGACCGACAGGGCTGGTGAAGGTTTTGTCCTCCTCTCCCACCCGGCTCCTTCTAAGGAGCATTCTGAGGCTGCTGCTTTTGAGATGCAGCGCAAAATGCTTGAAGTTGTGAGCTAGGGAGGGTGTAAATCGCAGTGTAAATCCCACTTTCCTTCTCTTTTTCTGTATTTTTATGGAATTGAGTGTCCCTACCCCCATTGCCAAAGCCAGGTGAGGTTAGGACTGGTGTTATCCCTGCAGTTTGGACGGGTGGACTATTTTTTTTTTTGGATCCAGTGCTCCCAGCAGCCAGGTAAGCCCAGCAGCTAGGACAAAATTGACTTTGCAGCCCCGTGCTGCTGCTGGGGTGGAGAAAAGCTCGCTGCTCCGTGCCAGGAAGCTGCAGTACAGCAGAGAAACCCTCGGGGAGGTGTTCTCCATGAAGGCTGCCTCTTTCAAGAGACAAATTTTTCGTGTTGATAACTCGGCGTGGTTTAAATGACCTGCCTGCAGTCACTGGCTCCTTGCTGAAGTCAGAATCTCTCCTCCTGCTCTGTTCATCACAAAACCCACTCCACCACCTCTTATCTTCCACTAACAATAATTTATGGGGTATTTAGTGGAGAGCCTCATCCAGCATTTCAGCCTAGGAGCTGGTTTCCTGGTCGTGGTCATCCAGAGCAGGAGGTTCAGGATTTTTTTTTAAGGTTGAAATCCTTAAATCAGCTTCTTCATCGTGTTGGCTTCGGTTCGGGTGGGCGCGGGGCTTCTTGGGGAGGAAGTTTGAGATTTGGGGTGCTCCTTGGCACCTGAACGGGGCCAAAGGAGAGCCAAGCACAGGTCCGATTAAATCTGCCGGGGTCATCGCTTAAGTTCTCCTGGAAGAGGAAGGGAATTTCACCTTCCCTGCACTGCTAACCTATTTCTGTCTGCTAAAAATAGCCCGCGATGTAGGGCACTCTTCGGGGGGAACCGGGAGGAAACGGAGTGGAAGGGAGAGCTTTATTTATAGCGAGCTCTGCGATTCTGGCCATAAATTACCGCTCGGCTGCTCCTCCTCTAGCTGTTCCTGCGAGGTGCTTTGGCTCTGAGAAAATGGAGAAAAAAAAATAAAGTGTTTCTGGAAAGATTTTAGAGATTTCCGGAGCACCTCCGAACCCAAGCCCCAAATCCTTCCTCCTGGTGTCAGGTCCCTTCCCTGCACCCAAATCTCAGAGGGACCTCGCTGGTCTTACTGTAGCAGGTCTTACTGCTTTTAACTTTTTCAGGGGTTTTTAACTGCTTTTTCCTTTTTCCCCAGCCTTAAGAGGACAACAGACATGATGTTTGGAGGGAAGCAGGTCGTGGTGTGTGGCTACGGGGAGGTAAGGGCTTCGTGCACACCGCGGGGCTCTGCTGTCCCCTGGGACTCCCCCCTGCTGGGAACAGCCCTGTCCTGGCAAAAAATGAAGGTTTTATTTCCGTGATATCCAGTATTAAACATACAAATCTGCATTTTAAAGTTAAAAACCCTGAATATCTTGAATTACCGAAGCGCTCAGAGGCAGCGTTCTGCGGGCGCGCTGCGCAGCCGCAGCGTTGCGCACGGAAAGGTGCTCAAAAAAAAAAAAGATAAATTAATCTTTTTAAATGAATTTACTGACGTGCTTTCACCCCCACGAGGAGGAATCCTCGCTGGAGGTGAAACTGGGATGTTCCCCCCGGGGAGTCCTTGCAGGGATCAGTTAACACCTGTTACAGGGGGCTCTTTTATCCAAAAAAAGCTGAAATTGGGCATTTTCCTCCCTTGGTTTGAAACAAGCCGTTGTGCATCGGGGAATTTTGTGCCTGCAGTGCTTTTGGTGTCTCACTTATTGCTCTTTTTCCCCCCCCCCCAGGTAGGGAAGGGCTGCTGCGCGGCGCTGAAGGCCATGGGCTCCATCGTGTACGTCACCGAGATCGATCCCATCTGCGCCCTGCAGGCCTGGTAAGCGCTCACGCCGCACCCAGCTTCCCCTTTGGGCTCTTTTTTTTCAGGAAAAACGTAAAACCGTGCCCAGAAACCCCTCGGCCACGATGCTCCCCTGGCGGGGGGCTGCTGAGGGGCTTCTCAGCACACTCAGGGGGCTCTCAGCTCCCTCCTGCAGCCAGGAGAGGGCTCCTGCGCTCAGCATCACCCCATTTTTTTTTGGCATCCCGTGTGCCAACGTGCATCACTTTATCCCACGATGGAAGCACGAGCCCTGAGTAATTAGCAGCATTAATTAACTTGTGGATCAGCCTGCGTGCTTTGTGGCCCCCCTGAGTTTGCAGGAGCTCCACGGGGGTTCCTGAGATGCATCCAGCACCCGCTGCCCCCTTCCAAGGGTTTCCAAAGGTTTCCAAAAGGAATTTGCAGTGGGGAGGACAGCAACCGGGACGTCCTGAGAGATCCAGCAGGAAAAAAAAGGAAAAAAAATAAAAAAACAACACTTTTTTTATAGTAACTGTGATTTTGCAGCTTGTGAGAGTCACAGAAATAAACTCCCGGGAGGACTGTCAAAAAAAAAAAAGTCCTAAAAAATCCTGCCCTGGTTATCAGCTGTGCTGAGCACACCTTTCTGGGCGAGGTTTGGGCTGACTTGCTGAGTGCTCAGCACTTCTGAAAATCACGTCGGTGCCTAAATGGAGATTTGTGAGGTTAATGAGAGAAGTCTGTGGGTTTGGGGTGGCTCATTATTTTTGTACGACGATCTAAATCCGTATCAGGAAGGATTCTGCAGCAGCAGGGTTTATCTGCACGCTCTGGGTGTGCTTTGCAGGAGCAGCAGCTCTAAAAAAAGCCGTCTCAAGCCAAAATTGAGATTTTTGGATGCAGAGGCCTTGGGAGAAAACGTGAAACCCCCAAAATCACTTTTCAGATGTCACTTCTTGCACAACAGACCCCAATTCCAGAAGCAATCCCGATAGCTCGGGGTACGTGCGTTGCTGTTTGCAGCCCCTGGCATCGGTTCCAACAAGTATCTGGGAGTCCCTTGAGTTGTTTTTTTTTGTTTTTTTTTTCTATTTTTGGCTCATTTTTGCTGCTTCTCACACCCGGTGTTTTTTCCCCTCCCAGCATGGACGGGTTCCGGCTCGTGAAACTCAACGAAGTCATCAGGCAGGTCGACATCGTCATCACCTGCACGGGTACGCGGTGCCGGGGGCGGGCGGGTCCCCAAATTTTGGGTCCATTTTCCAAAGGAAAGGGCAAAAATGTGGGAAAAGCCATGGGGGAGGTGCCCCTGCCCGTGGCAGTACGGGAACGGGCTCCTCACGTCGCTCCTGCTTTTGAATTTCGTGCCTATTTATTACCAATATTACCATTTGTTATTGATATCGCCATTTATTACTGATATCGCCATTTATTACTGATATCGCCATTTATTATTGATATCGTCATTTTTATTGATACTGTCATTTATTATTGATATCGTCATTTATCAGTGATATTGCCATTTCTGACCAATATTGTCAATTATTACCAATATTGTCATTTATTACCAATATTGCCATTTATTACCAATATTGTGATACTGCCATTTCTGACCAATATTGCCATTTCTGACCAATATTGCCATTTTTCATGGATTTTGCCATTTCTGAACAATATTGTAATTTCTGACCAATATTGTCATTTATTACCAGTATTGCCATTTCTGACCAATATTGCCATTTCTGACTGATACTGCCATTTATTACCGATATTGCCATTTATCACTGATATTGCCATTTCTCATGAATTTTGCCATTTCTGACCAATATTGCCCTTTATTACCAATATTGCTATTTTTGACCAATATTGCCATTTATGACCAATATTGCCATTTATGACCGATATTGCCATTTTTCATGGATTTTGCCATTTCTGACCAATATTGCCATTTATTACCAATATTGCGATACTGCCATTTCTGACCGATACTGCCATTTCTGACCAATATTGCCATTTATTACCAATATTGCAATATTGCCGTTTCTGACCAATACTGCTATTTCTGACCAGTATTGCCATTTATTACCAATATTGCCATTTCTGACTGATATTGCCATTTATCACTGATATTGCCATTTATCATGAATTTTGCCATTTCTGACCAATATTGTCATTTCTGACTGATATTGCCATTTCCGACCGATATTGCCATTTATCATGGATTTTTCCATTTCTGACCAATAGTGCCCTTTATTACCAATATTGCCATTTATGACCAATACTGCCATTTCTGGCCGATATTGCCATTTATTACCAATATTGCAATACTGCCATTTCTGACCAATATTGTTATTTTTGACCAATATTGCCATTTATGACCGATATTGCCATTTTTCATGGATTTTGCCATTTCTGACCAATATTGTAATTTCTGACCAATATTGTCATTTATTACCAGTATTGCCTTTTATTACCAATACTGCCATTTCTGACTGATACTGCTATTTATTACCAATATTGCCATTTATCACCGATATTGCCATTTTTCATGGATTTTGCCATTTCTGACCAATATTGTCATTTCTGACTGATATTGCCATTTCCGACCGATATTGCCATTTATCATGGATTTTTCCATTTCTGACCAATAGTGCCCTTTATTACCAATATTGCCATTTATGACCAATACTGCCATTTCTGGCCGATATTGCCATTTATTACCAATATTGCAATACTGCCATTTCTGACCAATATTGTTATTTTTGACCAATATTGCCATTTATGACCGATATTGCCATTTTTCATGGATTTTGCCATTTCTGACCAATATTGTAATTTCTGACCAATATTGTCATTTATTACCAGTATTGCCTTTTATTACCAATACTGCCATTTCTGACTGATACTGCTATTTATTACCAATATTGCCATTTATCACCGATATTGCCATTTTTCATGGATTTTGCCATTTCTGACCAATATTGTCATTTATTACCAATATTGCCATTTATTACCAATATTGTGATACTGCCATTTCTGACCAATATTGTCATTTTTGACCAATACTGCTGTTTCAAACCGATACTGCCATTTCTTACCAATATTGCCATTCCTGACCAATATCGCCATTTCTGACCGATATCACCATTTCTTCCCAATATTACCATTTCTGACCCACGTTGCTGCCTCGCAGGCAACAAGAACGTGGTGACCAGGGAGCACCTGGACCGCATGAAGAACAGCTGCATCGTCTGCAACATGGGGCACTCCAACACCGAGATCGACGTGGTGAGTGCGGGGTCAGGGTGCTGCTTTCGGGGCCCTCTGACCCCACTGTCCGACCCCTTTAGCACCCCAAAAGGAGCTGAAACAATCCCACAGCAGCCTCATCCCTTCCCCTTGAGAGGCAGTGGATCCCTTCCTCCATCCAGTGCCTCTCCTGTGCTGCACCAAAATCTGCTCATCTCTGCTTAGAATGGGGCAGAAAACCATGGGAGCCTTGTCTTGCTTTGCCAAAACTCCACGTTTTAGGCCATTTTCTGTGCAGCATTCTTCCCACCTTGCTGGGAAGAAGTGACCGTGGCCGTGTATGGTTCAGCTGGTGACCCTAAATCCTTCTCAGCCAGAAGAGCTCAAAAAAAAAACGTTGTCATTTGGAGCACCCTAACCATAAAAAAAAAAAACAAAAAAAAAACATTTTCAGGTTATGATTCATAAAGGTTTCATCGGGCTGGGACCAAAGGAAACTCTCATAATGTCAGCGAGTTGCTTCCTCTTTTCCTTCCCCTTCTGTAGCTTCTCTTTTCTGCTCCCTGCCCTGGCTTTAACTGTTCTAACGCCGTGTTTTAGGCGAGCCTGCGCACACCCGAGCTGACCTGGGAGAGGGTGAGGTCCCAGGTGGACCACGTCATCTGGCCGGACGGGAAAAGAATCGTCCTGCTGGCGGAGGTGAGTGGCACGCGGAGGGACTGCAGCCTGCTCTCTGCCTGGGGAGGGAGAAAAGCAGGGCTGGGACCAAAAGGCTTCCAAAAATCACCTCCTGGGGCTCAGCACCTTGCTAGAAAGGGTTGGTTTCACCCTGATTTGGCTGAGGGTGCAGAAAACCTCCCCTATTTTCCATGAGGGTGCAGAAAAGCTCCTCTATTTTTCCATATTTTTCCCCAGCAGCATCCCCCCCAGGGTTTTTCATCTCATTTTCCCTTCTGGGTCGTTTCACCAAATTCCAGGGACAATCAATCCCGTGGGGATTCGAGCACACGGATAAACGTTGCTTCATCCCAAAAGGGAGCCACTTCGCCTTCTGTACAGAGGGCTGCAGGCACCAGGCACGGATAACAGCAGGTTTTTGGTTTTTTCTCCCCAGGGCCGCCTCCTGAACCTGAGCTGCTCCACCGTCCCCACCTTCGTGCTCTCCATCACTGCCACCACGCAGGTGAGCGGGGTTCTGGCCGCGGCTCGCTCCGTGCCGGGCTGTTTTTGCTCACCAAAAAGTTTTCTCCCCGCAGGCTCTGGCTTTGATAGAGCTCTACAACGCTCCCGAGGGGCGCTACAAGCAGGACGTCTACTTGCTGCCGAAAAAGATGGGTAAAGCTCCCTTCCTCTTTCATTTCTTCTTCCAAACGAGACCGAACCTGGGTCCTGGCTCTTTTTGGGGCTGGACGCGTTGTTTCCCTGCCCCACCTGGGGGGAAGCAGGCTGCCACACGCTTGGCTCACTCCCAGTGCTGATTCAGGAGATTTTCGGGCATGTTTTCTGCCCGTGGAGCTCCGTGAGGACACGTGGTCCCTGCCAGCAGCTCTGCCAGCAGGACCCTACTGAACACACAGCTACACAAACCACGCTTTTGCTGCAGAACCGGTCTTTTTTTGGCTTAATTGTGTTTTTTTGGGTAGAAGTTAGGTGTCTCCTGCCTCGGTAGGGCATCCAGGCGGTGGGAAAGCCTGCTGTGTTTGTCCTCACCACGATACAGCTCGTGGGGAACCACAGCTCTCGTTCCAAAATCAAACCCCAGCCTCACGGTAGCGCATCTGCTGCTTGCTCAGAGGCACCGGGGCTGACTTTGGGCACCTCAACTCGACTCCTCCAGTCCCAGATTTGAACGTGGCTGCCTCCCAAAACACAGCTCGGTGTGGCGCCAGCACGCTCACCCCCCTCAGTCTCCAAAAATCCCAGCACTGATAAGACACCGAGCTCTGTCTGGATAGCAGCGGGTTCTCTTTGCTGTGCCCAAGGTCAAGGGGAAAAGAGCAGGGAGCGAGCAGCTCACCCTAAAGGTTTGGGGTTTATTCAGCAGGGCCGCACTTTCCGCTCCCCCCCCCCCCACTAATTTTCGTTTATTAATCGTTTCAGACGAATACGTGGCGAGCCTCCACCTCCCGACCTTCGACGCACACCTGACAGAGCTCACGGACGAGCAAGCCAAGTACCTGGGGCTGAACAAGAACGGGCCCTTCAAACCCAACTACTACAGGTGCCGCTCGCGCCGGCCGCAGCGAGCCCGCGGGGACCGGGTTGGGACCGCGGCGTCCGAACGAGGAGGGGGGGGACAATGGGATTAAAGGATTTCATCCCGTTTAATTTAAGGCCGTGGGCTTTCTGGTAAATCCCCTGACGGGACGGGGACGGCGTGATTTGAGCCGACACGAGGTGCTCATCAGGAGCTGAGCTCCTGGTGTCTGGCGGCAGCTGTCACCCGGCCGGGGCGAAGCTCAGCTCAGCGCAGCGCAGTGCCCGCGGCCAACTCCGACAGCAGCTTTATTTATAAAACCTGACGAGCTCGGGCTGGCACAGGGCAGAGTTTGAGCTCGCCGGCAAGCCTGGGCTGGCCCACAGCAAAATAATCATTTTCGACCCGAGCCCCTTCTCCTTCCCGGCTCCAAATTCAGGGGGGCTGTGGCCAACGAGGCCGCTCACGTTCTGCCGTGAGAGCTTTGCACACACACACAAACCAGCCCGGGGGCTGGAGCCCTGATGTTTTGGGGCAGGAAAAGGCATTTTCTTGGCACAGCAGCGGGCGTTCAGGTCTGCAGTGCCCACCGAGGCACTCCATTTCTTGGGGTTTCGCGCGTTTTGCCAGATCCTGATCGTTTTTCCTGCCCCGTGCTGTGTACAAACAAACCCTCAGTGCTGCGTCCTGCCCTGCCAGCAGCTCCCCACGGGATTTGCCTTTGCCCTGCTCCAGGGCCGTGCTGCAGCCCTGCCCCCGTGGGCAGCAGCGGGTGGCACGGTGCCCGTGCCCCGTGTGCCGCGGGGCCGGGGCGTGCGCAACAGCTGCAGCCACAGAAACCCAAGCTGCCAGCACAGCGACAGCTTTTCCAAAGCTTCCCTGGCCCGAGGCTCGGGGCTGGGGGCGAGAGGAGACCTCCAGGTGCTGGATCTCCTCTTTTTCCAGCCATAAAGGGGCCGTTGGGCTCCTGCTCCCCGTGGCTTCAGTTCTGGTGGGGATTTTCTCCCTGCAGCTCCCAGCCAGAGAGCCTCGGAGCTCCCAGTGCCTCTCTCTGTTTTTTTTTTTTGGTAACCTCAGCTGCTTTGAGCAGGGCTCGGGTGCTGAAGGCGTTTGCACCTTCCGTGCATCTCCCCCGCTTCCTGAGCTGGTCCCATCAAAAACCCGTGGCCCTCGGGTCCCCATCAATCCATCACCGCTGAATTTCGCTCTTCCTGCACCCGGCAGCGAGGGCAGGCGGCTAAATATAACGCGGTATTTGTGGGGGAGGAGGAGAGGACCGGGTCCCTTCCTACATCACTTTTTTTTCTTGGTGTCCACCCCCCTAAAACACACTTTTTTTTGCTGTGGGGGGACGTGCCATGGGATTTGTACAGCGCCGGGCTAAAACCTCGCTTTCTCTTCCCTTCCCCAGGTATTAAAGTTCCTGCCGCCGTAGCCAGAATCGCAAGGAACAAGAACCCAAGTTCTTTTCTCAACTACTGTACAGGACGAAGCAGTGCAAGCTTCCTAAGTTAGAGCCGGGCTTGCTCACGTAGTAGACAGTGTGTTAGGTTATTTATTTATTAAATTAGAATACTGTACATGCGGCCTCTGCCACTGGTGTTTGTACTGCCACGGGACTGGGAGACGGTTGATTCCTTTCCGTTTTGTTTCATTTTTTATCTCTTTCGCTGGTTCCTTTCCGGGGCTGGGAGGATGGGGAGCGAGGTGCTGCGGGGCGAGGAAGAAGCTGAAAGGTGGAGGCTGCGCCCTGCTTCTGGTCCTGGCCGCTTCTTCCAGCAGAGCAGGATCCCTGGACTGGAGCAGGATAGGAGAGTGCTGGGGTTTTATCTCCCACGCTGTTCGAAACGCAGTGAAAAAAACATTTCTGCTCCAAGTGCTGCTGGTGGGCTGGTAGAGAAGCAGCGAACTGACCAGCAACCGCCGGGGAAACCGCTCCGAAATCTGCTCAGCTGCCCCCGGGACGGCTCTGCCAGCTGAACTTGGCCTTCGCTCTGCTGAAAGCTGTAAGGAAGGGTCCGAGCCCTGCCCCGAGGACGTGTCCGGAGCCGGTGGCAGAGCGGTGCCAGGTCCGGCAGCCCCCCCGAAGCCGTGGAGGTGGTGGCGTTGGACCCAGCCCCGCTCCTCGCCGAGCCTCTCGGCGGCGTTGTCCTGCTGCTTCCATTCCGAGTGCCAACCTTTTGCCGTGCAACCAAAGCTATTTTCCTCCTGGGGCCTTGCACCGCCACGGACGGATGCTGCTCGCGCTTCTCCCAAACGCAGCCCTCGCTGGGAATCTTTGGAGTCTGATTTTTTGGTAGGATTTGTCCATCTCCATGATCAATCAGGAGATCCCCTCTGCGTGGAGGAGATGTACTCCGCAGTCATCACCGCCCCGATCCTGTTCGCGGGGCAGAGGGTCACAAGCAGAGTTCAGAATCACGAAAACCCTTCGGTGGCATCAAATTTTGATGTCTCAGAGTCGAAAGACAGCAAATTTGGCACCGCTGCTCGCCTGAGCCCTGGATGTCCTGCCCCAACACTGCGACCGACACAGCCTCACCGGCTCGCCGTGAGAACGTGGCCCTTGTCAAGTGAATTCGCCAACCCTGGGAGCACAAAAGCCTTTCGTTTATCCTGTGGTTGCTGCTTCGGTGCCCGAGTCCCCCCCGAGATCCTCGTTTTGTCCTCGTGGGCTTGGTGAAGACTCCCCCGAGGCAGCTCGCTCACGCACAAGGAAGGAGAAGCCGCGGCACCGCGGTCCCTGCGGCCACGTCCTGGTGGCAAGACCTCGGGCAGCTTCTCCGCAAGGTGCTCACCTCCGGGGCAGGCTTTATCCTTCACTTTCTTATCCCAAATTTATCCAAAATTTGTCAAAACGAGGGAAGCGAGGGACACATCATGGACCAGTTGCTAGCCACAAACTCAAAATTCTCTCTGCTCGTGACTCGCACCCAGATCCAAATTTCTGGGCAGGGCGCCCCGAGCCGCTGCAGATCTCCTGGCCGGGTCTTTCCCAGGGCTGGCACGGTGGCAGCCCACCCCACAGCCCAGGGGGGGGCTCTGCTGCTCCCCATAACCCAAAAATCCCACTCCCACCCAGCCTGGCGTGCCCGGGGTGCTCGTGATGCCTTCGCCTCGCGCGACGGCGGCGGCGAGGTTTTAATTCCCTCGGGAATTCCCCAAGGGAGCTCGCCCGCCGAGTCGCTCGTGCCGATTTTTTAAGCCCGATGTATCTTCCAGGTAGATAGGAGAAAATAAATAAATAATAATAATAAAAAAAAATCGCCCCACCTGGCTTTTCCCCCAATTTTTTAAAGCTCTTCTCCACGTCGTTCCGCTTTCTGTAAGCTTTTTCGCTTGCTTGGCTTTTCCTAATCAATCTGGAATCTTATTCTGTGATCATCTCTAAATTAAACGTGTAACGGGTTTGGGTTTGGGTTTGTTTTTCTCTCTTTTTTTTTTAATGTAACGCCTTTTTAAAGAATTAGGAAAAGGAGATTTTAGGTAACACCAGCAAAATCGTGTGAGGAAATTAATTCTGTTCTGACCTTAACCGCGAGACGAAACTGTCATCAGCCTGCAGTGGGGAAACGAGAACTTTGCAATCGTCCCATTTTCAAAAGGATGTTTTAAATATTAATGTCTGAGTGATTGTATTAGATCAGCAATAAAGACTCTCTGTAATCTCGAAACACAAATAAAACATTGGAAAAACGAGCTGCTCCGCGGCGTGTTTTCGGGGTGGCGGCGGCGGGCGGTGATTTCTGTCCCTCCTCCCGGTTTTGGGAGCAAGAAATGTCCCAAATCTGGGACGTGGGGGGGGGGTAAAGAGGGAGGGGGATGGGGCTGCTGCCCTTGGGGCTGTGTCCTTGGGGTGGCCGAGACGTTGTGGCCCCGGGGATTGTTGTGGCTCCCGTGCTGGCCTTGCATGGGGCCGGTCCCGTTATCGCAGCTGCTCCCAGTATCACCAGTGCTCCCAGTATCACCAGTGCTCCCAGTATCACTGCTGCTCCTGGTATCTCTGCTGCTCCTACACCCCCATAACCCCCCCATGCACCCTGGGGTGCCTTGTGGCTCCCAAGCACCCCAACAACCCCATAACCCCCCCCTATGCACCCCCAACACCCCCTATGATCCCCAGCACCCCAGGGTGCCCCCATAGCCCACCCCAACACCCCCCAGCACCTTGGGGTGCCCCAGACCCCACCCCCATCCACACCAACACCCCCCCATAACCCCCCAGCACCCTGGGATGCCCCATAGGCCACCCCAACACCCCCCCAGCACCTTGGGGTGCCCCAGACCCCACCCCCATCCACACCAACACCCCCCATGACCCCCCAGCACCCCGGGGTGCCCCATACCTCACCCTACCCCCACCCCAACACTCCCAGCACCCCAGGGTGCCCCAGAACCCCCCCCCGTGCACCCCACCCCCCCCATGATCCCCCAGCACCCCCTATGTCCCCCAGCACCTTGGGGTGCCCCACACCCCACCCCAACACCCCCAGCACCCCAGGGTGCCCCAGACCCCCCCCCCCTACATCCCAACCCCTCCCACATGGCCCCGTGCACCCCAGGGTGCCCCGGACCCCCCCAGATTACCCCCTGCACCCCAACAACCCCATAACCCCCCCCATTGCCCCCAGCACCCTGGGGTGCCCCATAGCCCCCCCCTCCATCTCCCCCCATTGCCCCCAGCACCCTGGGGTGCCCCCCACCCCACCCCAACACCCCCAGCACCCCAGGGTGCCCCAGACCCCCCCCTGCACCCCACCCCCCCCATGACCCCCCAGCACCCCAGGGTGCCCCGGACCCCCCCAGATTACCCCCTGCACCCCAACACCTCCCCATGCACCCTGGGGTGCCTCATGTGTCACCCATGCACCCCAACAACCCCATAACCCCCCCATTGCCCCCAGCACCCTGGGGTGCCCCATAGCCCCCCCCCCAACTCCCCCCATTGCCCCAGCACCCTGGGGTGCCCCCCACCCCACCCCAACACCCCCAGCACCCTGGGGTGCCCCAGACCCCCCACTGCACCTCCCCCCCATGACCCCCCAGCACCCCAGGGTGCCCTATAGCCCCCCCATGCACTCCAACCTCCCCCCATAGCTCCCAGCACCCCAGGGTGCCCCGGACCCCCCCAGATTACCCCCTGCACCCCAACACCCCCCCATGCACCCTGGGGTGCCTCATGTGTCACCCATGCACCCCAACAACCCCATAACCCCCCCATGGCCCCCAGCACCCTGGGGTGCCCCGGACCCCCCCCTGCACCCCACCCCCCCCATGACCCCCCAGCACCCCAGGGTGCCCCCTGCCCCCCCCATTCACCACCCCACCCCTCTGCTATCCCCGCCCCCTTCCCCTTCCCCACCAATAGCGTGCCGGGGGTGTGTCCTCCGGCCCCGCCCCCGGGGCTGACAGACCAATAGGAGCGGGGGGGGCGTGGCCCAGAGCCCGGCCCCCACGTGCTCGGTGGCGCTGTCCTGGGGAGGGGGGGACACGGGGGGGGCGCAGCGCATGGAGGCGGCGGCGGCTCCGGGACCGGGACCGGGTCCGGGGAGGGCTCGGCCGGGGCCCCCCCAGCCCCAGCCCCAGCGCCGGGAGCTCTTCAGGGGGCAGCGGAAAGAATCCGAGGTGAGGACCTGGGGGGGGGGCACCTCGGGGTGGGGGGGACCCCAAAGTGGGGTCGGGCTGGGGGGGCCCCATTGGGGCTTGGGGGGTGCGGATCGTGGATTTTTGGGTGCCGGATCGGGGTCTCTGGGGGTCTGGAGGGGGCTGGGGGGGGGCTCGGTCCCGAGGGGGAGCCCCTAATGCAGCCCCCCCGGTGCTGGGGGGGGGCTGTGGGGAACACGAAGCCCCCCAGGGGACCCCCGGGAGTAGGGCGCGGGGGGGCCCCGGCCCCTGGGTGCCCACCGGGGGTCGGTGCCCAAGGGGGGGCTCCGGGCTTTTCGCCGTCCCCCCCCCCCCCAGCTCCCGGAGCCGCCCGGCTTCCCAAATCCGCTCTCCCCGGCCGGGCTCCTCTGCCGGGCTGCAAAAAATGGGCAGAAATCGGGGCAAAAATTGGGCAGAAATCGGGGCAAAAATTGGGCAGGAATCGGGGATTTGCGCTGCGCATCCCGAGGGACATCGGCGTTAATTAACGGGGACAATTAACGGGGGCAGCGCGCCCCGGTCCCAGCCTGGCTGCCAGGGACGCGGGAGGGGAGCTGATGGTCAGGGCGTTTATTTCACGTTTTTTTTATTAATTTTTTATCGTTTTTATTATTATTTATTTCCCGTGTGTTGCCCAGCCGCGTGCCCACCCCACCGCGCCTCCTCCGCCGGGTTTCACGCTCCAATTCCTCGGGAGCCGCTGGGGGGCTGAGGTCTGCAGCCCCCCCCCCCCCCCCCCCCTCCAACCCCCCCAACCCGGGCACCCCAAAATCTGGGGTGGGGATGGGGAGGGCGCGGGGTCTGCGCCCCCCATGGGTGCCCTGGCTCCAAACCGGCCCCGGTTTTTAAGCCATGGGGGGGGGAAAGGGGGCACACGGGGGGGGCTCTGAACGCAGCAAACGCTCCCCGGGGGTGGTGGTGGGGGGGGGGTCCAGCCCGGGTCCTGCCCAGGCTTTGTCGCGGTGCTGCTGGGGCCGGGGAGCGCTATTTTTACACGCACCTCCCCAAATCTGCCCCGTGCCAAAACGGCCCGGCCAAGCCCTGGGGACCTGTGCTGAGATTTTCGATGCACGAACCCCCCCCTGCGGCACAAACCCAGCCAGGGGGGCTCCCCAGAAGCCCCCCCCCCTCCCCAACCCGGGACGTGGGAGCCCCCCGCGCCCACCGCTCGCCCCCGCTGCTCTCCGCAGGGCTCCTTGGACTGCCCCAACCTGGAGTTTGGATACGGGGACGCCGACGGCCACGGCGCGGAGCTGTCAGGTGGGAGCCAGGGGGGGTGTTTTGGGGTGCATTGCTCCCACGGGTGTCCTTGTGGGGTGGGAGGTGGTTATGGGGTAGCATCGTGCTGGTGTTAAAAGAGCACGAGGTTTTTATGAACACCCTATGTCCCCATCCCACATCTCCCTGCGGGGCGGTGAGTTGAGCTGCTTCCACCCCAAAACTGCCGGGATCCCCCCCCTGGAGCTGCTGTAGGAGTTGCACGGGGCTGTAGGAATTATATAGGACCGGGCACAGCGCCGTGTCCCTCCGGGTGCAGCCCCACAGCCTCCGAGCAGCTCAGCGTGAAATCAGCGCAGGTTCTGCCTGGCTGCACGGGTGCTTCTGCAGCCCCTCCCTTTGCAAATTGACTGAACGGGGACAGAAATTTACCCCCCAAAAAAAACCCCTACGGTGCTGCAGAGGCAGCGGGGCAGGGGCGTGGGAATGGCCCAGGGGTGAGGAAGAGGAGGGAGGGGGAAAATCCCCGGGGAACAGAAACCGGAGCTGCGAATTAGGGCTGGAAATGCTGAATTTGGTAACGTCGGGTGGGTACCAGGTGCCTGCTGGAGCTACAAAAGGGCCCAGGGACGAGTTGGGGGCTCTGCCCCGTTTCCTTGGGCACGTGGGGACATCTCAGAGCCCCACAAGGAATTTGGGGGAGAGGAGGAGGGGGAAGCCCCCGCCTCACTGCCGACCCCTTTGTCCATCAGAGCTGTACAGCTACACCGAGGAGCCCGAGTTCGGCACCAACCGGAGATGCTTCGAGGAGGATTTTCACACCCAAGGTACCGGCTCCGGGTTCAGCAGCCGGTGGCGTGGGGCTGCCCCGATGCAGCCGGCACCCACCCGGTGGCCGTGGTCGTGGTCGTGTCCCCTTCGCAGTGCGGGGCCGGCGGTGGCTGGAGCTGGACGGGGCGCAGCAGAAAGCCTACATCATGCACCTCCTGGATGGGCTGGAGGTGGTCAACAGGGACAAGAGGCTGAAGGTGGCGCGGGCCATCCTGTACCTGGCGCAGGGTAAGGAGCGCGTCCGGATGCGGCCGCGCACCCCCTGCCTGGCTCTGATGGGTGGTTTGGGAGAAATGGCATCTCGGGGAGGTGATCCTGTGCCAGCTCCATGCAGCAAAGCTCCTTCCAGGATGGCCCCGAGGCCTCCAAGGAAGCTTCCTCCTAACCACTGCCTCCCTCGGGGCCTCTCCAGGCGTGTTTGGGGACTGCGCTAACGAAGGCGATGTCCTGCGGTGGTCTCGGCACAACAGCTTCCTCCTGTACCAGCTGGGAACCTTCACCGCCTTCCTGGAGCTGCTCAACATGGAGATCGAGTGAGAGGACCTGCGCTGCCTTCATCCTCCTCTTCTCCCCATCCTCCTCCTCCTCCTCCTCTTCCCCCTTTTTCACCCTCCTCCTCCTCGCCGCCGACCTGTAGCCGCGGCACAGCCCCGAGCGCTGCGTCTCCACCTCCAGGGCTGTGGGATGGGATTGGGGCTGGGATTGGGGTTGGGATTGGGATTGGGGTTGGGATTGGGGTTGGGGCGAGGATCAGCCCGTGCCTGGTGCTGAGCTCGTCCCTTCCCTGCCCTGCAGCAACAGCCAGGCCTGCAGCAGCGCCCTGCGGAAGCCGGCCATCTCGCTGGCCGACAGCACCGAGCTCAGGTACCCCCCCTCTGCCCCCTGCCCGCCGTGCTGCTGGCACCAGGGGGTGGCCGTGGGGACAATCTTTGGGGCCCCGGTGTCACCGCCGTGCTGTCCCGGCAGGGTGCTGCTCAGCGTCATGTACCTGATGGTGGAGAACATCCGCGTGGAGCAGGAGTCGGATCCCCCGGAGTGGAAAACCTGCCGGGAAACCTTCAGGATGGAGCTGGGTGAGCCTCGGGGGTCATCGAGGCACCGTCGAGGTCCTTTTGGTGCCCCAGCTCCGTGGGGAGACCTCGGGGACGGGGCTCTAAACCCGCTCCCGGTCCCTTTCCCTGCCAGGGTTCCCCGTGCGCCCCGAGGAGCCGTTTGCTCTTCTGCTCTTCACGATGGTGACCAAGTTCTGCAGTGGCCACGCTCCCCACTTCCCCATGAAGAAGGTGCTGCTTCTGCTCTGGAAGGTGCTCCTGGTGCGTGAAAATCCTTCCTTTCCCAGAACCTGATAATTTTGGGGGTGACACCATGAGGCCCAGACATCCCCCACTGCTCCCCAAAGAGCCGCGTGGCACAGGAGGGACCCCCTCAAGAGGGACCCCCCCTGCCCTTTGCCTGCTCCATCACCTCTCTTGTCGTCTCCTAGTTCACGCTGGGAGGATTTGAAGCCCTGCAGGCGATGAAGGTGAGGAAGAGGGAGGAGCTGGGGCTGCCGCCCCTGCCGGAGGACAGCATCCAGGTGATGCGCAGCATGCGCGCCGCCTCGCCTCCCACCTACTGCATCGAGCTCCTGGAGCAGCAGCAGCAGAAGCGCGGGCACCGGAGCCGGCGGGTGAGGGCGAGCGCATCCTCCCGGGACACGGATCGGGGTTTTTTTAAGCTCAGGGAGCCAGCCTGTGCTTGGGAGCACATTTTTTCCTTCCCTCTCCAAGTATTCATGCATTTCTTGGCTTGTAAAAGCTGCTGCAGATGAAAAATGAAAATTTCTCCATCCCCTTCTGCCGCAGCCCCTGATGAAGCAGGACAGTTTGGATATCTACAACGAGAGGGACCCCTTCAAGAACGATGAGGCAGGGATTGACGAAGAAGAGGGCGATGAGGTGGACAGCGGGATTGAGGGCGAGCTGGACCTGCTGGAGCGGGACGCGATCATCCCCGCGATGCCAGCCCAGCGCGCACCGATTGAAAGGGTGTCGTTCCCCAAAGGGCTCCCCTGGGCCCCCAAAGTCAGGTAAATCCAGCTGGTTTCGTTGCCATCCTCCCCAGTCCTCCCAGTTTTCTGTCCTGGAGCTCATTACAGGATGAACATCCACCCATGGCAAGCGTGTTGGCTCCTGGCAAGCCTCTGCTCCCTCCCTCAAATCCACGCGAGCTTTTTGCTGCTGATCTGAAGCCCGGGTTTAATCCAGGATCCTTAAAACACAGCAGCAAACACAGCTTTGTGCCGTGGGGGCAGTGACGGGTTAAGCGCCTCCACCCGCAGCACGAGACGCCGTGTCCCACGTGGGTCCCCGCACACGTGGTGCCATCGTGCTCCACGTCAAATTTTTTGGCATCAAATGACCCTTGTTTTTCTTGGCTGCTGCCTGGGAATCCGGCTGCTTTGCTCCCTGCCTCGGGCTCCCACCCTCCAGCAGCGCTGAGCCCCGAGCCCTCCTCATCCAAGATGCCCACGGCGAGGTGTCAGCAGCCTCTCCCTTAGGGCACGCGCTCTGCGAGGCTGTGGAGACCACGTTTCTTTGCCCAAAGGAGCGGGTGCATTTTGTAGACGCATTTTTTTGGAGCACAGAAGCTGTGCAAGGAGGTGCTGCTCACGGGGAGCCGCTCGCCGTTCGCTTGCGCTCTCCCTTGGAGCGAACGCAGGCGGTTTTGGCTCCCGTTGTGAGCAACGGCGGCGGTCGCCAGCAGCTATTAAGACCTCGAGAAATCGATCCTAGAAAGCTAAAAGGTTCTTGCCAGCCCCGTTCGGGAGCTCTTTCTAGGCAGCGCTCTGATGAATGTCTCTTTTCCTCCCTTCTCCTTGGCGTTGCTCTGCTGCTCCATCAGACAGAAAGACATCGAGCATTTCCTGGAGGCGAGCAGGAACAAATTCATCGGCTTCACCCTGGGACAGTGAGTGTGCAGGGCGGACAGAGCCGTCCCCTAGCTCCCATCGGTGCAATTTAATGCAATTTAACCCACGGAGCTCGGTTGTTTTCAGGTCAGCCAGCCCAATTTGTGCCTCGGTGCGGAGCAGCGCTGGGTTTTGCGTTATTGGAACACCTCCCTGGGGACGCTGGCCTCTGGGGACCTCCTTCTATAAAAAATCAGACCTAGCCCAGAATAAATGACCCATGGCCTGAGCAAGGGCCCACGTTTTGGGGAGGAGGAGGCTGGGTGATCCCATATCCCCAGTGAATTTCCCCGCTCTGAACAAACCAAGCTGCGAGCGCAGTCACGGGCGCAGCAGGGTGTACGGGCTGTGTTGGTTTTAGGTGTGGTGCTGAGCACATTTGGGACAGAGATCTGCTTTCACCCAAATCCTTTGCCCGGTGTCACCCCTTTCTCGTGCAGGAGGAGGTGGGAGGTGGGCGCTGGGCTCCTTCTTTCACCTTATATCAGATGGAAGCGACCAGGATCACCTCCCCAGCCTTATATTTACCTTCTCTCCTCCCCTCCAGAGACACCGAGACCCTGATAGGGCTGCCCCGGCCGATTCATGAAAGCGTGAAGACGCTGAAGCAGGTAAGGCATCACGTCCAAGTGAAGCAGCCCGGCAGAGCAGCAAGCTGCTCCAGCCTCACCCCGCGCTCTCCGTGCTCACCGGCACTCAGCGGATGCTCTGAGGAGGGATCAGACCCGTGGGGATCTCGGAGAGGTGGGGAAATCTTTGGCCAAGATCTCCAGGGCCCTAGAGGGACCGCAGGGCATCAAGTGTGAATTAACTCCGTGCCGTGGCACGCACTAAGAGCTTCAGGTTGCTCACACACGTGTGCGCTCAGCCCCCTGTAAATGATTCATGCGTTCAGGCGTGAGCTTACCTCGGATATGAGGTAATTCCTCTGGGATTACTCTGCCTCTGTGTGTTTTGCCAGCACAAGTACATTTCCATCTCGGACGTCCAGATCAAGAATGAGGAGGAGCTGGAGAAGTGCCCCATGTCTCTGGTAAGGAGCCGTGCTCCCCGTCACTGAACGGACACGTGGAGAGATTCACAGAAATCCCCACGTTTTGAGAAATTCACAGAAATCCCCACGTTTTGAGAAATTCACAGAAATCCCCGCGTTTTCCCTGATCCTTAAACACACCCTGGATGCTCCTTGCTCCAAAACACCGTATCGTGACCAAATCCTTAAATCCTCGAGATAGGTTTTAGGGAGGTGACTGGCATACCTCAAGCGTGCAGACTAGAAATAATTTTTCCCCCCTTGTTCCTAATATTTCTATTTACAGGGGGAGGAGGAAGTCCAAGAAACCCCTTGTGAGATCCTGTACCGAGCCATGCTGTACAACCTCCCCCAGTACATGGTAAGCCCGTGTTTCTTCGGTGTGTTTCGGGTCCCTGCCAACCTGGGGAGTGCCCTCAGCAGCTCATGGGGAGTCTGTAAGGTGTCACATTCCTCTGGGGACATCCTTGCAGCTTTCCCGTGGCCCCAGGAGATTCTCACACACAAGATGTGTCCCAAAATTCAGCTGCCTTGTGATGTTAGTGGACCACGTGCGCTGCATCTGTAGGAAGAGACAAACAGATTTAAGTGCATTTAGTCCAGGCGACTCTTTAATTAATTAATCCATGCTGCTAGAGGTCGGGTGCAGCGAGTAATGCCAAACCAGAGTTTGCTCCCTGCAACTACCTTGTGTGCCCAGGGTGTAAATGTTGAGGTTTGGCACAGTCGGTCCATCACTGTGAGTTGGTTTGAAGTTGTCCAGCTCCAGCAAGTGAAGGAGAAGGAAGGAATTTCCCCTTCCCAAAACCATCCCTTCACGCCTGCCCTCCTCCGCAGATAGCTTTGCTGAAGATCCTCCTGGCTGCGGCGCCCACCTCCAAAGCCAAGACCGACTCCATCAACATCCTGGCGGACGTGCTGCCAGAAGAGATGCCGTAAGTCCCCAGGGAGGTGGCCACCAGCCGTCCCCGCTGCGACGTGAGGTCTTGGACCAAGTGGGAGAATTGGGGCTTTCCAAGAGGTTCAGGGGGCTCCGGATCTGGGGGTGGCTCTTTGGAGAGGTCCAAGCTACTGGGACGTGGTTTGGTCAGGTTGATGGTTGGACTCGATGATCTTGAAGGGCTCTTCCAACCTACGTGAGGCTGTGGTTTTGCTGTTGCTGTCAGGGCAGAGGGGTGAAAGCCACAGAAATGAACGCTGTTTTTTGGGGAGTTTAAGGGTTTGAGCGCAATCAGGAGACCCTGTGCTGTGCTAGCACAAATCACAAAATCGTGATAATTGATGCAAGTCGTAACTACCCATGAGGATGTAGTAGGCATCCTTCATGCTGCTCCCCAGGGTTGCTATCCGAGGGCAATCAGCTCTTCTTTTCTTGACTCACTCCGGTGTCAGCGGGCAGGAGGGGATGAAACAAGCCCTGGAAGGTCCCTGTGGAGCCTCTCCAGATGGATCCGAGCGCGCTCTCCATGTACCCGCTGCGCCCTTACCTCCTTTCCCTCCCACCCAGCATCACCGTCCTGCAGAGCATGAAGCTGGGCATGGATGTGAACAGGCACAAGGAGATCATCGTGAAGAGCATCTCGGCGCTGCTGCTGCTGCTCCTCAAGCACCTCAAGCTCAACCACATCTACCAGGTGAGCGCCGAGAAGGGGCCGGCCACCGCCACGCCGCTCCTGCAGCCGCCGTGTCCCGCCGTGCTCCCGTGGAGGACCTCAGCAGGAATCGTGTCCACGAGGAGCTGCGGGTGGCTCTTCTGGAGGGATGAACCCTACCCCCAGGACACGTTTTTTGTGGTTTTACTCACGGAGGGATAACCTGGCAGCTGTATGTCTTTGGCTGGGTTTTCACGGAATCGCTTCCACCCACGTGGAACGAGTTCCCAGCCTGCTGGAAGAACTCACGCTGTGGCTGATGGGGGAAAAATTTTGGATATCTCACAAGAAAGGGCCTCCCCTGGCAGAAGGAGATGGGAATAGGGATTAGGGAAGACCCTCCAGTGGTGCTGGGTGAGACCTCGTGGGGCCAACCAACCTGGTCCTCTGCCCCTCGGCAGGGTCAAGCTCTGGGGGCTTCGGTTTCAGCCTCAGGGTCTCAGATGCAATTTGGTTTTTGTCAAATAGGTGGTGGTTTTTTTTTTAGTTTGTTATTTAAGAGGGTTCCACGTGATGCAAAGCCATCAGATCCATCTGTTTTATGAAGCCCACTGACATAGGTACATATATATGAGGTTAAATAGAAACCTATGGACTGGATTGGATAAAATGGAAAAAAAAATCAAATTTTCCAATCCTGCCTTTGCTGTGGATTCCCATATCCTTTCTTTTTCTTTTTCTTTTTCTTTTTCTTTTTCTTTTTCTTTTTCTTTTTCTTTTTCTTTTTCTTTTTCTTTTTCTTTTTCTTTTTCTTTTTCTTTTTCTTTTTCTTTTTCTTTTTCTTTTTCTTTTTCTTTTTCTTTTTCTTTTTCTTTTTCTTTTTCTTTTTCTTTTTCTTTTTTGATGTGTGGGAGCAAGCTGCTCCTTCCTCCTGGGTTTTGGATGTGGATGGTGAGAGGCATGGATAGGGTGGGCAGGGCAGGAGGGGATGGTGTCAGGCAGCACGGGCTGCGTGGGTAGGAGATTGCTGCTGGTTGTATCCCTCCTTTAGAGGGCGGTGGAGATTCGTTGCGTTATGCAAACCCAAACCTTTTAACATTTAGAGGGAGAGAGAAATTAAAAGTGTGTCTGGAGCTAAGGGTACTTTTTTCAGTCAAAATTTGAAAAGGGGCTGGGTTAGGATGTGCTGCAGTAGGAATTTCTCAATTTTCTCTCGTAGTAGCTCTATCTCCTCCTTCCCCACGTGCTGTTTCACTGCAGATTTTATCCTGAAAAGCAACCTGCACTGAAAAGCTGTCCCTAAACTGAGCCTATCCCTAAAACACAGAGGCTGGATGTCCGCTGTATGGCAAATGCAATTTCACCGCCGGTGGGAGTTGTTGTAGACGGTGCGAGCCTGATGCAGCAGACTTCTGCACGGGGAGGATGGTTTTTTGGGTGTCCAGAGCAAACCATCGA
Organism: Anas acuta; assembly: GCF_963932015.1. Taxonomy (NCBI): domain Eukaryota; kingdom Metazoa; phylum Chordata; class Aves; order Anseriformes; family Anatidae; genus Anas; species Anas acuta. Next base: position 203,783,357 of record NC_088979.1, on the reverse strand, counting down.
GGCCGCGTTGCTTCCAACTGGAAATGGGTTTCCATTCCCAGCGCACGCTCCCGTTGCTCCCGCTAACGCTGACCCGTCTCGCTTCTCTCCCCCAGTTTGAGTACGTGTCCCAGCATTTGGTGTTTGCCAACTGCATCCCGCTGATCCTGAAGTTCTTCAACCAAAACATCATGTCTTATATCACTGCCAAGAACAGGTACAGCCACTTCTGGGGGAGAGAGAGAGGTGGTGGAGCAGGGAGGAATGTGCATGAGGCCCCCAAACACGCGGTGGGGCTGAGTGAGCGCTGGTGGGGAAGGCTGGGCAGGGGGTTCCAGCCCCTGTTGAGGTACAACCAGACCCATCTGGCTCTCATTGGGCTGATTTTCATCTCTGTGTGGCATAGAAAGTGTTTTTTTTTTTTTGTCCCCGGGCATCTGTGGACCACAGCTCCACAAAGGCAAAGTGGGGCAGAGCCTTCTGCGTCTTCTCTGCTTCTTGTAGCCAAAATTCAGCTTTCCTGACTCCCTCAGGCTGATGCTTGAGGTGGAGCCTGGCTTAGGGCATCTCTCGACCCCCGTGTCTCTATCCTAAATTCGGCGGTGGCTGAGCTGTGGCTCAGCTGCTGGGCTTCAAAGCAGAAAGTGGCAAAGAAGGGGATGGAAGGGCTGGATCTGCATGGTTGATTGTGCAAGCTTCATTTTAGATCCCTGCATGTCTTGGGGCACAGATAGCATCAGTGAGTGTGTAGCTATATATCATATATTGTATATTATATACATCATTTATATAATATATGTACTATACATGATATATATATATTATATATTATTTAATATATAATATACATAGCCAAACAAAATATATATGTATATATAATATATAAACTATCAATTTATATAAAATATAAAACATCTAATATAGTTTATAACTATATCTAATATATAATTTATATTAAAAATATATAAAATCTTTTGGTTGGCTACTTTTACAAAGGCAATAAACCTGGAAGGCCAGGAAATACCTGATGCCCTTACCACGCATTTTCTTGCTGGAAATATTCTGCCAGATATCTGCATTTTAACCCAAGATCTGCTTTTTGTATGTGCTTTTGTATGGTTTTGTGTTTTTTGTTTGTTTTGTTGTTGTTTTTTTGGTTGTGTTTTTTTCTTTTTTCTTTTTTCTTTTTTCTTTTTTCTTTTTTCTTTTTTCTTTTTTCTTTTTTCTTTTTTCTTTTTTCTTTTTTCTTTATTTTTTATTCTTTTTTCTTTTTTCTTTTTTTTTGTGTGTGGGTCCATCTGAGTAACTGATCTGCCACATATTAATGGATCCAAATCCTCCGAGCCCTCACTAATGCACTTGGGACAGGCTCGGGATGGGCTCGATGTGCTCCGTTAGGCACTGGTGGTGCTGGGAGCCCACCAGAGGTGGCTCTGCCCTGGCAATTCAAAGACGTTGCAAGTTGCTGGATGTAGCCTCATAGATTATCCTAAAAAATTGCTCTTGCACCGAGTCCCTCCTTTCCCATCTTCTGCAGCATCTCCGTCCTGGATTATCCGCACTGCACGGTCCACGACTTGCCCGAGCTCACTGCAGAAAGCCTGGTAAGCAGCTCACGGGCTCCTTGTAACAGCATTTTTCTACATGGGAAAGCGAGGAAGGATTTTTGATGGATTATTTCTGCCCTCTTTATACCCAGCCAGTCCCAAATTAGACTTTTTCCCTCCCTCAAACTAGAAAATTCCTCCCATCTCTATTCCGACTTGTTACCAGCTATGGGGAAGTGGGGTGGGAGGCACAGGCAAGCTTTGTGCACCCCATACAATCTGCTGGGCTTAGAGTTTTCCCTTTTACTTGTCCAAGCTCCAGAGCCTTTTAAAAAGCTCCAGAGCTTTTAAAAAGGCTTCGGCCAGAGGCTGTTGCCTCGCAGGCTTTAATTGCTCAGCTCTCACGCTCTGTGAGATGCCAGTAGGTGCTCCTGAGGCTCACGTTGGGTTTTGTGGCTCGGAGAGAAAACTGAATTTTTCTAGGGGAAAATATTTGCCTCGGGGAGGATGCTCGTGAATGCAGGATCTCAGGGCCCCTCAAGGAAAATGTGATGTCTGGTTGGAAGAAACTTAAATCTGCCTTTTTTTTTTTTCCCTCGGAAAGTGGGAATTTGAGGCTGGGCTGCTGCTAGGGAGGGCTCCTGCAGGGTGAGCTACTTGGAGAGGTTCAGGCAGGTGACAATTAAGTTCCAGTTTTCTTTTTCTCTCCTTTTTTTTTTTTTTCTTCGTGTTTTTATTGGTTGACTCCACGTCTAGAAATGATGCAGGGTGTATTCCTATTAATTAGACCCTGAATTTTTATAATAATTAAATACAACCTGGTTCTTCAGAGATGTGTTTGTGCATGTATTTGTGTTTCTTTTCTTCAGCCAACATTTTATGCAGTTTGGGCTTTTCTTTCTTTCTCTCTCTCTTTCTTTCCTTCCTTCCTTCTTTCCTTCCTTCTTTCTTTCTTTCTTTCTTTCTTTCTTTCTTTCTTTCTTTCTTTCTTTCTTTCTTTCTTTCTTTCTTTCTTTCTTTCTTTCTTTCTTTCTTTCTTTCTTTCTTTCTTTCTTTCTTTCTTTCTTTCTTTCTTAACCCTGATACACTGATTTTAACATCACAGCCATAACACATTTTGCTTTCAGTGGGCAGCATACAGGAGGGCGTGCTTGGTTTGCTTCAGTGTCATTCCCAGAGGAGGGACCCCCTGGCTGTCGGTAGCTGCTCTTCCAAAATTATAAATCAGGAGTGGATGAATCCTGGCAGGATAACAGGAGCCTCCCCTTTGGTGGCATCTCGATGACATCTCGGTGACATCTCGGTGACATCCTGCCTGCTGTGCAGGAGCCTCCAGCACAGCCGTAGCCTCTGCTGGCAGAAGAGTGCATTTTATCCGAGTGTTTTTTTACCAAATCCCGGCATTACAGTGCTCCCAACTGGCGGATTTATTTCTCGTTGGCCTCTACAGGTTACACATACGCCAGCACTTTTACCAGCTTACCGAAACGAGGGGTTTTGATGCTTGCTTTTAAGAACAAAGGTATTACACGGGCAGGATTTTCTTGGTAAATCTTGCTTCAGAGCTGGATTAGGCACTGACAGAAACATCTCATCCAAATTCTCCTCCCGAGGCTGCCCAGAATGTGAACAGGATTTTATTTTATTTTTTTTTTTCCGCGGCGAAGGCTGCAGCTTGCTGTAAGTGGCTTATAAATTAAGCAGCACTCGTTTCTGCTCTCAGCCCCAAGTAGGTTATTTGTGGGACACTCGTGCTGTTCAAACAGAACAGGTCACCGTGCTGCTGGAATTACAGCTCAAACAAGCCACGAGCGCTGTTTACACAAGCCGGAGCCGGGGGTGCTGATGTACAGCTAATATTTAAAATTATACAGCTAATATTTCAAATAACATAGAGGCTGTATGTACTTAGGCTGGCGAGGCTCTCTGTTACAGAAGCGTCCCATCCTCCCAACAGGAGCGCTGCCGTTTGTCACCCTTCGTCATTTTGTCTTTTATTTGTCCGTAATGTGTCCTCTAAGCATGTGGTAATTTAGGGGTCAATTTATACAATTAACAAAAAGCCGTTCTCCAAGCAGTGGTGATGACTAGGCTGTAATTTTCTCCATAAAACAACTAACACAAATCTACCAAAAAATATATATCTATATTCCCCGTGACAGGGCAACGTGATTTATCTTGGGCTCTCCTCTAGACCCAAATACAAACTAAAAACGATGATTTTTGTCCGAGGCTTTCAGAGCACTTTTCCTGGGGATGATGATAGCCCAGGTGAGGAGGCGGCTCTGTTGCTCATCCAAAATAAGATTTGGGCAACCGAAGAGCAGCAGGGAGGGCAGAGCTGCCCTTAGGGTTACCCTCTTCCTTCTCCTCTTGCAGGAAGCCGGAGACAACAACCAGTTCTGCTGGCGAAACTTATTCTCCTGCATCAACCTGCTGAGGATCCTCAACAAGCTGACCAAGTGGAAACACTCGAGGACGATGGTAAGGTGGAGAAATACTTTTCCTCCTGAAAACAGTATTTTTTTTCTTACAATCCTCGATGTCCCTACAGCAGTTTTGGGATATGGTGACCACCCCTATTCCGTCTGCTCGGGGTTTGTATGATGTGTAGCTCCCAGTGCTGCACAGGCAGCTTTTGCTTTGCTTTCCTGAGCTCGTGGCCTCAACCTGCGTCGCTCTCTTGGCAGATGCTGGTAGTCTTCAAGTCGGCCCCGATACTGAAGCGAGCGCTGAAGGTGAAGCAGGCCATGATGCAGCTCTACGTCCTCAAGCTGCTGAAGATCCAGACCAAGTACTTGGGGCGGCAGTGGAGGAAGAGCAACATGAAAACCATGTCGGCCATCTACCAGAAGGTGCGGCACCGCATGAACGACGACTGGGCTTACGGCAACGGTGAGCAGAGCCGGGGACGCGTCCTGCACACGGTGGCACAGTCATCGTGTTGGGTTTCGGGCGTGTTTTGTCCTAGGACCTGCTGGGATCCCATAAATATGGCTGGGTTAGCACTGGGGATTTTTTTCGGAGGCTTTAAGGCACCATTCGGCACCATCAGGAGGGGCAAAATTGCACGAGGAAGTTGGGAATAATCAGATCAGGCTGGGATATGATCACACGAGGTCTTCAAGATGAGTTTCCACCAAGCCCAGCCCTCCAGTTCTGCATTCCCAAACCGATCCCTTTTGCCTTCAAGGCACTGACTGGCTCCAAACCAAACACAAGTGCTTGGGGCAGCCACAGATTTGGGATCTGGGTGGCGGATGCTGAGGATCCTTAAGCTGAAGACGTGCCGGTCTGTTTAAACAGCTCTTCCATGGCCTGAAGCTGTATTTTTAGAAGGCTTAATAACATGGTCCTGAACTGTTGCTTTGTGTACATCTTTTCTTTTTTTTTAAAGAGGATTAAACAGAAAAATTGGGCAGCATCCCTGTTTCAAAAGGAGAAAGGGCAAGAAGTGAAAGCCTACCACAAAGCCTTCCTTCCAGGGGAGAGAGGCATTATAATGAGGGTGTTAATTTCCACCGCGAAAGATATAATTTGTTTTTCAAAGACGGGTGTGCTTTGGAGAGCTGTGATACCGCTGTGCCACCGATTCGGAAGAACCAAAACTAGACTCGCTATTTTTAATTTTAAGGCTGGAGTTCCCCAGATGCCCAAAGAGCCGGAGGGCCGGGGAAGGCTGGGGACTCCCTTTCCTTTGCGGGGATTTCTCTCGCCTCGCTGCCTTGCTCAGTTCACTCATCTTCCCTGCAGGGCTGAAGGCAGCAGCAGGGCTTCTTTATGCCCGCGATCGCATAATTCACTACTCAGCAGGGGCTGCTTCTTGACCTGGCCGCCTTGCCGTGCCAGCACTTGGCTTTCCGAGATGAGATCCGGAAGGGTTTTTCCCCGAGGGTTTATTTTTAGCTTGGTGTATCTGGATTGAGATGCAGCTCGGACTTCTCCCTCCCCTCAGCACAGCCAATGAGTTTGCTGACCCTTTGTGGAGCGACTGGCTGGTTCATATAGGTTTAGAGCTCGTAAAGACCAAGTTTTGAAATGCTAATTTTTTGGAAACATTACATATTTACGTCATATTACATGTTTAAAATATTGTGGTTATTGCAGTCAGCTGCTAGCTTCCCAACCTCGCCCCAGATTTAAAAGCCTTTGTTTTCAGTAGCTTATAATAAATTTGTGAGGTTTTAGCTATAAGCTTTCAGTCTTGATCTCTGCCTCAGACATCCGTGGAGGTTTTTGGTAAAAGTGGTGGGGCCTTTCCGAAAAAAACAGGAGCTTTGTAATGGCACAGAGTCCTTAAAGCACGCTGAAAGCCAGAAATAAACACATTTCTGTATGAAGTTTTCAGACTCTGCTGAATTTACAAGTGATTTTAATATATTTCATTTAAATACCTTAAAATAAATGCATGCATAGCAGCAACTGGTTGTGAATAATAATTACCGTAGAATTAGGAATAACCGACTGGCTAATATAATACTGTTTTTAGTTCAGGCACACGACTGCTGTAAATTCTCCATCCTTTCTTTTGCTCAAGCCATACCAGAGTCATTTTCTCCACGACACCACCACGGTCTTGTTTCTTCTTGAACCTAGATATCGATGCCAGGCCGTGGGACTTCCAGGCTGAAGAATGCACCCTGAGAGCCAACATCGAAGCCTTCAACAGCCGGAGGTACGACAAGCCCCAGGACTCGGAGTTTGCACCGGTGGATAACTGCTTGCAGAGCGTGTTGGGCCAGAGGCTGGAGCTCCCCGAGGATTTCCACTGCTCCTACGAGCTGTGGCTGGAGCGGGAGGTGTTCTCCCAGCCCATCCGCTGGGAAGAGCTGCTTCACTACCAGTGAGAGCCGCCGTCCCACCCCGGTGAGGACCCCCAGGGCTGGAAAGGAAGGTGATTTGGGACCTGGGGGTTCCTAAGTAAGGCTGGAAAAAAAAGTGACCGTCTTTCTAAAGAGGCCAGGCCTCTTTGTGTCTACCCAAACTTCCCTGGTACGCAGCTGCCATCTCTTCGGAGGGCTTCCCTTTGGGGTGACCTCTTGGTGGGGTAGCGATGGACCTGCACAGAGGCCAAGGACCAGGTTTCAGCATCACGCTGGTGGCAGTGTCAGCAGCATCCTCGTCTGGTTTTCACTCCAGATTTACACCAATGCACGAGAGATCAAAGTCTGGGCTGTCCCCTTTGCTTGGTTCACGCATGCAAGTTTGTCCTAAGAGAATCTCAGCAGTGGAAGGTCTCCATCTCCCCCAAACGATTATTTATGCTTGATTTATTTGCATTAATTCAGTTACGGATGTCCAAGAACGTGCTCCAGACACCCTGCAGCTGTGAGCAAGGCGCCCTGGTTCCCTGATGAAGTGGAAAATAGGTGGCACTCGAGCAGAGGTGACAGGTTGACTTGGCCAACGGAGATGACATTCCCACTTGTCCCCAGGCTAGTGCTGCTGCTGGGATTGTGCAGCCTGAGTTGGAGGCTTTCTTCCACAGCTGATGATTTGGGATAGTAATTACCTTTTCCACTGCTCCACTTTGCTTCACCGCTTCACTCCCTTCTACTGGAGTACGATGTACAGTGAGCTGTGCGTTGCTTAGAGCTGCCGAGGACATTGATTGCCAGCTTTCTCTCCATCTGAAATAAGCCCGGAGTTATTGGCACAGAAGTTACTGACCCAAGCTACAAGACGTCTGAAAGTGCCACGTAAAGGATTATTTCCTCATCCATCAAAATGCTCCATTAAAACGTCCATGCAAGGAACTGAAGTGCAGCAGGCTGATTGGTTTTGAAGGATAAAGGTTTCCAGGTTGCTTTCTTCACTGCTCTTTAGCCCCTCTAAACCTAGAAGAGAAAGTAAATGCCCCATCTTCCTGAAAATAACCTGATTTTCACACAGGTTTTTGGCTCTTTCCTTTAAGTGGGAAGGAAGAGTGCTTTGGGTAACGCTTTGCTGCCATCACATGACGAAAACAGCAGATGCTGCAGTCCGGAGCTCTCCGAATGAATAGCAAACTGAGCTGAGAGCTCTCTATAACAAGGAAAAACCCTCGTGGGCAGGGGATAACCCACTGAGTGAGCCTCCTCTCAGCACCTGCGTTCCTTCTCCTTGGCCAGCAGCCCTCGTGCAAGGCTTCCCTGTGCCTCCTTCAGGATCCTGATGGGGTCTGAGAATTCTTACCTCTTTCTACCAAACGCTGTTGGTCCAGGACTTGGAATCTTGGGGCAAACCTTTCCTGCCTTATGAAACCAGATCTGGTGTCAAAGAAAAACGTGTCAATATAGCATGGGTAAAATTCGGCTCCTCTTTAGCTGTATCGATGTAGCAAGCGCACAAGTGATAAAATCACAGGTATTTGTTGCGGCAGGATTCGTGCTTATTGCTGTAGAATTAAACTGGGAATGTTTCCTGAATGTGGTTTGCAAAAGACATTTTGCAACGACATAGCATTAGTAAACCTGCTCACCTTTTTAAAAATGCTTTTGTTCAAAATAAACCAGAGCAACTTTTGAAGTTCATTCATTTGCTGGGACTTTTTTTCTTTGTGCACCTTAATTTAAATGTTGCTTTTGGTGGTTAATTTTGTTTGTTTGTTTGTTTTAGGGGTAGAAATGTAGTATAAATGCTGCTATTTCCAGCCAGGTGCTAAGGGACAGAGCCCAGGACTAACTGGACAGTTTAGGATTTTCTCCGTGATGCTTCATCTGGTTTTCCTACCAAATGTGCAGTTTTTCCCCCATTTCCCCCACAGGCCTGGGTCCTGAGAGCTGAGCTGAGCCCTGCATGGTTTGGCACAAGGGACACTGTCTGTTCCCTTTTTCCTTCCTTCTCATGGTGACCCCACACTGAAATAATCCCAATATTTGCTTCCAGCTGCGCCACTTATTTTATCATTCCTCTGCTATTCTCTGTTTTAGAGTGATTTAGGAAACAGTCTTAGTTCCTAACAGCTAAGTGTGAGTGTAAAGGAAGTATTATCGAAGTATCAAATCCTTTTAGTTTTAATAAACTAAGGGCATGGAGGTGTTTCTCCACGGGGACAAGGGAGCTGGTTAATTATTAAAGAATCAAAACCTTAGAAAAGCCCTTCATATTTGGCTCACAACTCCCCACCCACCACCAAGTGTCTCCTTTTCCCAGTGTTTGTGTGGGTGCTGGTTATCCTCTTTGATACCATGTTCATTTTTCTGCATTTTATATTTAAATTCTGCTTCATGTGAGGCTTGCATAGCTTATCGGTGCCTTCCATCTTTACTGAGGTATGGAATAGAAATATAAATTATTACCTGGATCTATGTGGTAGAAGGAGGTATGAGCTGGTATGTTTGAATACTATTAATTTCTACCACAAGTTAAGCTTCCTAGAGATACACCTCTATATAAAAAACTGAACCTCCTTGTAAAAAAGTAACTAGGGAAAGGTAGACTTTTAGAAAAACTCTAGACTCTAGAAAACTCCCTTACCAGCTCCTCTGGCAGCCTGAGCTGCTGCTCCTCCAGCAATACCAGGGAAGTCTCCATCCTGCTACGAGTCCTCAAACCGCGAGCTGGTAGCAGCTTAAAACTTCTTTGCTTCGCAGCGAGGGTTTTCTTCTCCCTAAAAGAGTCAGAAGGCAGCAATTATGGGATAATCATTCTGACACATAGGAGAAAAAAAAGTTCCAGACTATAGTTTTCTACTGTTTTTTGTACAGCTGGAGGAGCGGTATCTTATCTTACCCCAAACACGACTGCTGGTTCCAGGAACGGTTGCATGTGCTCGGTTTCTGTTGAAACTGTCTGCAGAGCTTTTTTTTTTTTCAGCCTACAGGTGGTTGCAGAAAGCTCTGCGGCTGGTAAGTCAATATCTTCAGTACCTTAAGATTCTTCTGTTCCTAATTTTAGCTTCATTTCCTAGGGATAAAAGGCACTCGGCGATTGCACTCCTCCTCTCTCAGTCCTCTACAAGCAACTTTTGAGCTGGTTAACTGATTCCACGCAAATTTGAGTAAAAGATAACCTCAAAGATGTTGGGTTCTTATGAGAGCTGTGAAAGGGGACATCTGAGCAGAGGGACAGACCCTATTAATGCCCCAGCCGAGGCAAAGCAGGGCAGCTCAGCCGCTTCTCGTTTGGTTCAGCAGGGACCAGCTGCCCAGTCCTAAAAGAACTGGGGTCAGGGCTGGGAAAAGGACAGGGCAGGGGGGCTGAAGGGAAGGGATGCATGCCAGTGTGACACTGGGTTTCAGTAATTCCGTGGCTTATGGGACAGCATGTTTAAAAATATACAAGAAAAGATACCAACTTGTTGGCATACAGAGTATAAGGCAGTAAATTCTTCCCACTAAGTCTCAGGAGTCATTTGATTCTCTGGTTGGACACGGTCCCTTGTGTAAATTTTCCACTCTCTCTGTGGAAAGGACCATAACCTAACAGCCCTCCGTTCCCTTATGTGAATATTTCTATAAAAATAACGATAGCGAGATGTCCTGACCTCTAAAGCACTCTTTTTTTTATCAAACTCGAGCTACAGCGGTGTCTTTATGAGGCCAGGTTCGTTATACTCCCAGTTTGCAGGAACCTCCCTTAATTATTTATCAAAACCCTCGCATTTGTAAACAGCAGCTTGTTCCGTAGCCAGCTCCAAGTATCTTTACAAAAACCACGTTGACTGTGCAGGCTAATTTTTGTACGCTTGATCTAATTTCTGACACACTTGTCACTGCTGTTACTTCTTTTTACTCTTAATAGTAAAATGTGGTAATTTGACAGTTGCTTTTGCTAAAAGGAGACAATGGGTGTAATTACGATCGCTTCTTTTATGCCTTGTGGTTTGTTGATTAGAAAATTACATAAAATCATTTTTCCGTGAACAGAGCAAAAATATTTTTGTTATTTTTTTCATTATTCATTCGTCATTTCTTTATTTATTCCAAGCTTTATTCAAAAGTGTTTTACTTAGAAAGTCTACAGACAGCATTTCTGAGCCGTGTTTCTGACCCTTTCCCTATTTTTTTCTTGTTCTTTTGCTTCTTTCTCTCTTTTTTGGCTCCTTCTGATCAGGTACCAGGATTCCCCTGAGATTTCCCCCAGCAGTGAAGGTTCTTCTGGCAGGGCTGTTTGCATCTCAGAAGGATTCCGTTATCTGTGGCCTCATAAGAGGCAGGAATGGGAGAGAAATATGAAGAATGTGGGAGCTGCATTAGTAGACAGCCACCAAAAACAACAGCCACGGATGCACCCAGACCAAGCAAAGCCCAAGGCCTTGTTCCTTTTGGCAAGGAACCTCTTTAGTCCATGATTTGTCTTCTACATTGCCCTGACAAGCTTGGTCTATGATACAGGGTAACAAGATCCCTCATTTTCCTTTGCAGCCGAAGACAAAGCGGTTCAGCTGCTCCATCATTTCGTCTGAATAGAAGGGAGGTAACGTGCTCATTAGCCTCAGTGAAGTCTGATACTCCCCACTGATCAGAAAGCAATTCCCTTCTAGCAGCACTTTCTCCTGTGCAACAAAACCTGCATCCCACCCACGGCAGCAGAAAGCAGTTATGAAAGGGGAAAGGCTAGAGCAAATAAAATATCCATGAGAAGTAAAAGAATCTGAGATGTGTGTTTCTGGGCTGCGTGTCTTATCACTTGTACCTGAACTAACATCACTTCAGGAAGACAAACTTGTGTTTTCCATTAACTCGGTCCCTTCCTTCTCAAGGCAAACAATCTGAGGGTTTACATTCCGTGTTTCAAAAATACCTTTCAAATTGTCCTCCTCAGCAGCACCTTGCTCTCTCCCGGCTCCGAGGCAGCCGTGGTGTTGGGTGATGACCCAGTTGTTATTTCCAAAGTTTCCAGGTCTCACTTCCTCACTCGGCCTGCCCTGCTGGCTCAACTTTCCCTGCTGATAAAAGAGATAATCATTAGACCAGTGTTTTGCTGAGCAGTGCCTTTGCTCTTTGACTTCCTCTAGTCCTCACCAGGTACATTTTGCTGCAGCCTATCAGTCGCCCTCGTTCCTGTCACTTTGCCCTCCTTTGATATCTAGTCCACATGCAGGTAATTATTTTCCTGCAAACAATTTCCTCCCTACCACATTATTCCTTTCTTTCACTAATATGTTTATTTTTCTTAATGTATTGGGTGGACTCCTGCTTTCCTTGTTCTCGTCTCTTCTTTTGCTTTCACTTTTAGGAGATCTGTCATTCTTTATTAATCCATGCTTTAACCTAGTAGGTCACAGGTCTGGCTCAGTATCTCCTCCTATTTTCAGCATACCTGACTGAGCTACTCTCCCTGCAAACACTTCGTTTTGCTCAGTTCCCCCTTGCACTTCTGCATTCCTAACCGAGTATATCCAACCTCGTATCGGTATTAAAAAGCCTCTTTACAGTCTGCATACCTTCTAACCACATCACCTACCAGCATCCAAAGCAATGACTGAATGCAGATTGATCATTATAATTACATGAGACGGAAATTTATGTTTGCAAGAAATCCAACAATCTCTGTAGCTGCCAGGAAGAGGGGAAGAGCCGGAAAGATGGTAGGGTGTCTGTAAATCTGAATTGTTTATTCTACCTCAAATCCCTTCCAATGCTGATTTACTGAAATGTATGTGTATAGTACACTGTAATATATACGATTCTCATACTAGGGGAGAAAGCAAAGGCTGGACAGCTATTATATCCAATTAAAAAAATAAAAGTAAATGCATCTCTATTTCAAAAAATGCTTAAAAAAAAAAAAAAAAAAAAAAAAAAAGAAGAAAAAGAAATATATATATATATATAGGTCTGCAGCACTTAGCATTGTATTAAAATGCCTATCATTTGAAACTTATTTTATAGCTTCCAGCTCCCACAATTAAGGGATTTTTATTTATTTATTTATTTTTATTTTTTTTTGTGTTGAAATTATTCTGAAACAAAGCCGTCTTCCTCCAGGTTCATGTCCCATTGCCCTTCAATACCATGTTGTCCTCCCCACTGCAGGAACAGCACATGCTCTTGCCAAACAGCCCAGAGAAGGTCTGAGCTGTGCTGACATTTCCTCAGCCGAGATATTAATAGTGTCTGTCTCCCACGCTCGGCACAGCTGACAATTTTCATGAAACTCATAGGAAATTAATATATTTGAACTCTCGGCTTTGTGTCAAACTCGGTTAGAGCTGGCTCGAAAGTCATGGCAAAGGGGATGACAGGCAGCCTGTGAGGCGGTACAAGCCCCTTTTCCTTAGGAAATTGCACTAAATTCCAAGCTCCTACCTGTAAAGATTTTGAAGACGAGTCTGAAAATACAATAAAGTGCATTCTACGGGCTTATGGACAAGAAAGCAGATTGTGAGAGGTTAACATCTCAGATAAAAATGGAACCAGGTTCTAGGCAGACTCACTGAAGTGTCAGGGTTTGGTAATAGCATGATTACAAGCTTTTTATTTGTTTAAAATTTAAAATAAATAAATAAATAAATAAATAAATAAATAAATAAATAAATAAATAAATAAGGTGATCCAGCTCCTGATACTTTCCACTTTTTCCACTTTTTGCTTTGGACTCCTGCTGCTTTGCAGATGGGAGCGCACAGTATTGACAACCTGGTGCTGAGGGATGTGGAACAGAAACCTGCCTCACACCCATTTAACAAAAACAGTATTTGTGAGTAGTACCCTGGTTGTGGGGAAAGAAAAAAAAAAAAAAAAAGTCCCTAAAAAAGGTGCAGAGCACCAAAATCAGCCCTTCAGCTGCCTGCTCCTCCCTGTGACCCCTCGGCTTCACGTGGCTTCACTTATACCTCGGATATCAGCTTAAATTTTTATCACTCTAAGATTTTTTTTGTAAAACGTCCAAGCTCTGTTTGATACCTGCTCTCTGAAACTTCAGTTCTCAACTCAGCCCAGCCCAGAGGTCGTTTTTAAAAATGTTTCTGTGGTACGTGATGCTGGTTTAACACATTCCAGCAGCGCAGACCACAGAGGCGTGAGCTGTGCCTCGTCCAGCACAGCCCAAAAGCCGAAGCCCGGCATACCCCAACCCAATTTTGTAATTTTTGCCCACAAGTACCCCAACCCAAGGCTTTTTGCCCACAAATTTGAGCTTTTTTATTTTTTTTCCACAAAAGCTCACTTAAAACTCTGTGAAACCCCATTTTTTCCCACAACCTTTGAAAAAAACGCAACTTCTTTCTCTAAAATAAAAACTACTGTGGTACTTTTTTTAAAAAATGTATTTATTTAATGTATTTATTTCTCCAATGCCCCTCCGCGAGCGGTTTCGATCCCCTCAGGGGCTTTTCCCGCCCTTTTCCTGAGGCGGCCGTTGCCGCCCCAACGGTCGGTGGCGGCGGGTTGCGCATGCGCGGGTGGGCGCCATGGTAACGGGGCAGCCGCGGCCGGGGGGGCCGGGACCGGGACCGGGATCAAAATCGGGATCAAAATCGGGATCAAAATCGGGACCAAAATCGGGACCGGGATCAGAACAGGGACCGGGACCGGGATCCGGACCCGTTCAGCGCTTGGGGTCCGCCTTCGGCAGGGCGGGGGGTGTGCGGTTAGCGCCGCGTTGCTGTGGGGTGGGCCGGCTGGGAAGAAGCTGAGGAAAAAAAATAATTAAATTTTATTATTTTTTTTTGATTTTTCACGCGTGGAGAAAGGGGACGGGAAGGCTTTGGGAGGTGTGGAGGGAAGCGGTGGGATCCTGCCCTGTGCTACCCTGCTGCTACCTACTAGTAGGGTCTTGCTGTGGGGCCATTGGGGGCTGTGGCCCAGGCTCTACTATTTTCTCATCTCCTTTCCTCTCCTCCCTGGCCAGGCATCTGCTGGGAGATCCCCTAGGAGACCACAAAATCTGTGCAGGGAAGCTCCGAGCCCTGGACCCTGGCAGAGCTCAGAGTTACCTCACTGGTGGTTCTGTGCTTTTAGGTATGGCACACCGGGTCCTGGCTGTGCAAGGACCTATTTTCCCTCTTCCTTTATCCTCTAACTAAAGTTTAGGGTAAATAATAGTAATGTGTTGCACAGTGTGTAAGTCGCTACGTGATTGTGTGTTGCAGGGACCATCTTCAGGGCTTAGCGTGGAGGCTCCCAGCTCACTGACAGGATTTAACCATGGTAATGCAGGTTTGATTCTTCCGATTAGTGTTGATTCCACATTTTAAGGAAGGGGCGTTAATAGCCAAAAGGCTCCGTTCCACGGCTGCAGGGCATAACCTGACCTGCACACTTTGATGTTGTGTGCAAGTCTGCCCCACATTCTGGCTTCTAGATCTTTCTTGCAGTTTACAGACTCTAGGCTGTAAAAGTCTGTAGGCATCTTAGAAAGCCCCAAATCCAATTCCTTGCGGGTGAGTGAAAACACCACACAAATGTGGATATCCTGGTGTTTTTTTTTAAGAGTTAGGAACTCTGAGCTGCTTCAGTCCTGCCTCTAACTGCCAAAAAAAGAGCTGCACTCTGTTCAACTTTGGTTGCCTGATAAATCCTTAAGAAATTCCGGGATTTTGGCTGTTATGCCACGCGTTGGCTCTGGCACTGCCTTCTGTGCATGTGTACGCACAAGGTGTGACATCTGACAGCGTTTGTGGTGCTGTCAAGGAGCTTGTTAGCTGCCCATGTTTCGGGAACCCCTTCTCTAGGCTGTGCTGGAGCACGTGAGCTGACTGCAGGCTGCAGCTTTCCGATGCCACCACATTTAATAAGAGACAGAAAAAGCCAGTTGCTGACAATGACCGACTGCTGACATTCAAAGCCCTGAGGTCAGAGGTAGCTGTTGCAGAGAGACAGCAGGAGCAGTGAGTCAGCTTTAGACCAAAGACATTCCCTGCTTCTCACTGCAGACTTATTACAACAGTTTGGCCTTACCTGTAAGCACCTTTTGTATTTTGAAAGAGCAGCTACAGGCCAGGTTCTGACCGGGAACCTAATTAAGCTCACAAAATCTGCCATGACCCTGCTGGGAGCACAAACTGGGAGCGTGGTTCAGGAGGCTGGCTGAAAAATCTGATGTCAGCATCCACTCTGAAGTGTACACATTCCAGCACATAAAGTATTCAACAAGTTCTGTCCAATTAAGGTCTGTATAAAAGGCTTGTCGCCCTCTCTGATGCGTGTCTGGGTTCAAGTAGTTTGCAGTCTGCATGACTGAAACTTTAGGAACAATGCCACCAGCATCTGCAGCTTTCGCTCTGTTTTTTTCTGCTGGTCTGTCTTTTTTGTTTCTCTTCTTGTGGTGTGTTTTATATGGACCTTATGATTTCTATTTATTTTTTTTTTCTGCTTGGCTGATAGCTACATACGGCCTTCGCACCCATCCGTTTTATTTTGAATGAATCGCACAGAACTGTTAATTAGTGGTGTGCAAAGCTAGTCAAATAACAGAAACGGGAGGGCAGATGCAGAAGGTGACTTGGTGTGTACAAAAAGTGCTCTTGGCATCAGACCAGGGGTCGAATACTTTCAGTCACTCGTGATGTGCAAATGCTCCTGTCCGGCCTTTCCTCTGGGGCTAGCTCTTGCTCTATCCATTCCTGGGACGCTGCCCACCTTGTGGCTTTGTGCTGCTGTCACCTTCTTCCTGCCCACACAGCAGCAAGGAGAAATCCCTGTGGGTCCCCGAGCTGCTTTCTGTCGCTCAGCGCCTGGAGGCAGCGTCTTCCACGCACACACACTGCAGGCTTCCTGCGAGGAGTGCCCAGGGTGGGTGAGAAAATAATCCCGGGAGTGAATCAGAGGCTGGCAAACCCCTCTCGGAGGCACGAGGCTGGGTGTTCAGGCAGCAGCACTCCTCAGGTGGAGTTAACGGGAGTCTTTGGCCCGCTCCAGGGTCTGGATGAGTTTTAGCAGCCCCGCTTCCTACACAGAGAATGGCAGAGCTGCTGTTTAGATTTGTATTACCGCCAGCGGTAGAGGAGCAGCATGCATTAATTAAAAAATCAATTGCAAAGAATGTTTGATTTCCATTATGCACAACCCTTTTTTTAGCCCGGCAGAAGCACGGCGGAACACTAATCATCCCTGTCTGATGACTTGAAAGATTCTTACAGGCTATAGAGCAAATATGGATTTGGTGAAAGTGTTTTAATGCTTGGTAGTCCCTATATAAAATCACCACAAAGTACAGGAGGCTGGTGGGGGGCTCTGAGCTAATGCTGCAAGCCAGGACCATGATGCAGTGAAGCTGTTGAGGATGTCTCAGGATCCTCTACCCAGAATCCAAACGATCCAGACGCAGAGCTAACTGTGTGTTTCTGTGGTCATTTTCTCTCTGCAGGTGGGTAAAAGTAGTAAGCCCAAGCGTGCCAAAGGCAAAAGCTCCAAAAAGAAAGGGAAGAAGGCGGTGAAGGACGTGGATATCCTCAGCCCAGCTGCTATGCTCAACGCCTACTACGTCTGCCACAACGCCCCCGCCTGCCTGGAGTTGCGGGGCTTTCCCTGGCCTGGCTCCCCCAAAAAGAAGGGCAAGAAACGAAAGTAAGCAGGTGGCCGGGGAGCAAAGTACACGATGGAAACCAAGCTCCCCGGTGAGGAAGAGGCTTTTTTGAGTATTACTCATGCTGACATCTCCAGTGGTTAGCTCAAATATGTTGCCATAATCACTGCTGTGTCCGTACAAAGACACGTGGCTCAAGCATAAAGTGACAAGTGGTGAGTGACATCCGTGCCATCGTAATTCAGCAGTGGCCCTTAGCCCTCCAGTTCTGTATGGAATAAAATGTTGTGCCTCGGCAGTCTCAAAGCTTTGTGCTGGGGTTTTCTTTGCCCCACAAGTGGGAAGTGCTCCCCGGTACGTTCTGCATGTAGTGCTGGAGCACCTCCAGCTGTTTCAACCAGTGCTGGTGGAAACTGGAGCTCAGAAAATGGATACCACAGGCAGCTCAACAGCGTTAAATATTTCTACAGCAGCTTCTCTGAGAGTCACCCGGCGCTCCCTTTCTGGGTCAGCGGAGAGCTGTGCGATGCAGTCTGTGCACCTGGGTGATTCACCTCACCCTAAAGGAAATGGGTACGTTTGCTCAGATGAGCAGTGCTTGGAGCTCCGGTGACTGCACCGCCAGCTCTCCTTTGGCTGTGGCGAGATCCTGGAGATCCAGCTGAGGTGTCAGTGCTGTCGTGTTGCAGTTAGAGGTTGGTGAGCTCCCCTACCAGGTCTCCCCTTCTGGTAACCACTCGTGGCCCAAACATCCTGGCTGGAAACCACAAGCCTTACAGTTCAGAGTTGCTTTGCTCCGTTTCCATGTCAGTTTAACGCAGCAGGTAAGTTGCAAAGCAGCACGTCGAGAGAATCTGTGTCTGCCAGATTCTTACAGCACACCAACTGGAAGGATGCAGTGGAGTGCCTGGGACAGGAGAGGTTGTGTCCGGAGCTGGTGGAGGCTGTGCAGAGACGGGAAGGAATGCAAAGTGGCCAGAATCTTGGAATCTAGGAAAATCTAGGAAAAGAGAATCTGCTAGAGTTACTGGAAGGGGACATGTCCCAGGTCTCTCAGATCCTCAAGTGGCTGTGAGCATGTACGACCGCTCTCTGCAGCCAGCAGCACTGTGAGGCGTGCAGGAAGTGTCACACCAGCACTGCAGTTGGTTTCTTGGGGCTGAATAGCAAAGGCCTGTAAAGCCTTATGCTATTTCTCCAGCTTAAAACTTTTCCCTCCATGAAGAGATCTTGATGAAATCATAGTTTTGTGGTGGTGCTTGCAGGCCAGCTGCTGCCACTATATAGGCTACTGCAGTGCTCCACCAAATTTCTTTCATCTAAATGTCAAGAAAATCATGGTGGGGATCCTGTTTCCTTGCCAATTAGCCTGTAGTTGGTATGTTCTGCTGAGTCAGAGATGTGGTTTGCAGTTTGCTCTGTGCATAGATGTGTCTTCCTCAGTGTTTACTCATATTCTTGCTTCCCCATCACCCACCAGGAAGTCTGGTCACAGCATCTACTTGCTACAATTTCCTCCTAGTGTTCCAAGGCGAGAGAGGACCAAAATTTGTTCCCTCTGTACTTAGCATCTCAAGCTAATTGGTTAAAAATAAATCAAATTGTTCCCTCTTGCTACACAGAACTTTAAGGGAAGGGTGTTTCCACACACCAAGGCAGGAACTCGTTAATATGGGGCAGTCAGCGCCCCGCTCTCAGTGTTTCTCTGCTTCTGGTCAGTTTGCAGGAGGAGAATCTGAATAGAGTATGAGCTCTTGCCAAGATGAAGAGCCCGATTTAACAGCAATTCCACGCAGGGCAGGTGTTTAGGAAAACAACTTCCTTCTGGGCAACTTCCTCCACAACAGCACCGTGCGCGGGTTCCTCTGAAGCAGCTGGCACTTGAGCAGGGCGGCAGGCAGCACGCCGCTTGAGAGGGCTCTGATCTGCTACGACTGCTGCAAGCAAGCAAAGCCTCTTTTACAGCCATCACAGACTGGAGCTACGATGATATCAAGACTCTGGATCAAAGTTTTACTTTGCAGAAATGACTGGGACAAACAGTGAAATATCATTATAGGTTTTCTCTTTAAAAACAAAAAGATCTGCTTTTTGTGTGGTGCAGTTGAGCACAGCAGATGGTGACCAGCGAAGTGCAAAGGACAAAGACTCCGCTTTCCAGTATTTCTGAAAAGTTGCTATTCATTTCTTTGGCAACAGACGGAAAACCCTTCCAACCGTCCCAAGCTCAAAAATAAACGCTTTTTCTTCCTTTTTTTTCCCTTTTACCTCTCTCCCGCCTGGATCCATCTCAATTTTGCATGCGATTCAGGCTCCCTGTTGGTTAACGAAGGCCAACAGACACCTCCAAAGAAAAGTCTGGACTTCAAATGCGTCGATCCTCTGCTTGAATACGCTGCTTCAGAGTGCTGCAGACTGCTGCCAGCTTCTAAGGGGCAGTCTGGCTCAAGTGGACGTGACTTCCCAGGCAGTCTGTTGCTGCTGGATGACACAGATACTTCTGTCCTATCACAGTGTGTAAGAGCTCGATTCTGTGGCAGGCTTTTCTTCCCGCCGGGGTGCAGAGTTTATAAGCTGAGTTTAAGGCGAATGAAGCCAATTCTGCTCAAATCCCCAGAGAATCTTTTGAGGGGAAGCTGGATGCTGGAGAGACCCTTTGCTTTAGGGGCACGGTGCGAGGGAACTTCGCAGCATTGCGTGCATCAGCTTGCAGAAAGGCATTTTTTTCTGGAAGTCGGGCTTCCTTCGTGCTGCTGTTACTCAGCAGTCGCACAGCGTGCTGCTTTAAGTGTGCGAGGTTAACGTTTCCTGGAGGAAGTTGTACACCGAAACCAGGCTGTTAAAAATACACCGGGTGCTGACGTACGTGTTTGTGGGTGGGGGACGGGGAGGGAAGGAGGGCCACAGGACTGTTGTTGTGCAGAGTGATGGCTATTTATATAGCAGTTAAAAAAAAAAGGGGGTGATTCACCACACTTGGTATTAGAACATCCCTCAGTCGATGCTTCCATGTTGCCTGGTATTTCCTAGCCTGTTACTCTCACATTAAGAAAAGCAGGTGGATCTTTAGGACAGATAAGAAAGGCTCAAGAAGTGGCATGCACCCTTTTGTCTCACTTTTGGATATGCCCTGGCTGTTATTTCCCAACTTCAGGGGAGGACAGTGAGGACTTTTTGGTCATAAATGCTATCTCCATAATGAAAAGGTTACTATGGTGAATTTAAAAACAAAACTAAACAAAACAAAACTTTTGTCATATATATATATATATATATATATATATATATATATTAGATGTTGGCACTGAATAGTGTCAGCAGAAATAAATAAAATAACGTTTTTGGTAGGTTAACTCCTGTCTCATTTGCCCATTTTTCTGGTTTCCCACTGCCACTTCAGACATTCCTTATAAACCAAAAATGTCATTGAATTTTAATGTCTTTTTTTCTAAGCCTCTCACCTTATGTTGAGAAAAAGCTTCTGCCTTTTTTTTTTTCCTTTTGCTAGTAATTGTAGCACAAAAGACTGGAAGGAACAAAAGGTGAGAAGTTGCAGAGGTGACTCTGCTGATTATTGAGGCCTTCCATTCCAGATGCTGAGATGTTTTTGTTGCATCCTAGTGCTACCCAGTCACCGGTAGTTTCCTGGAGCTATTCCATGAATTCAGGAGTCCTGCTTCTTGGAGATGTTTTTGATGACCCCCTTAGAGGAAGTTTATGAGGTTTTGCCACCCCTGAGAGCCTCAGCCCATAGATTAGTCATGACAGAATCTGGGGGAGAAAATAGCTTTTTTCTCTTTTTTTTTTTTTTTTTTGGTTTAGGCTGCACATAATTTTGTTATTCTTTTAAAGTAAATTCAGTCCTTTAAGCTGGCAGTGTTCCTTCTAGGTTAGTGCGATATGACTACAGGAGAAACATAACCAAAGGGGCTTTCTTTTTATTTACTTTTTCAGTCTGATATATTCAGGACTAAGCTAGAATAAACTGAGTGTGAAATCTTTTTTTATGCAAAAAACAGCTTCGTGTCAGCGTGCCTCCCGGTTGTCTTCTAGCTGTAATTGGCACTAAAAGAGAGAAATGGGTAAGAAAAATGAGGAAAATGCTTCATGCAGCACATGGCTACAATGGCTTCCTTGGGATGGCGGTGATTGTATGTCGTGAATGGAGCAGGTCGCTCTTTGGTGAAAATGCTTGAACCAAATACTTTAAAAATTCACCTCTAATTACTGCTGAATGTCAGAATATTTTTAATAGCTGAAACTGCAGGTGATAGGCCAAGTGCTCCTACAAGCTGAAAGGAAGCCCTTTTTAATGCTTGTAGGTAGAATGGAGTACCTGGATAACAAGAAGAAAGCAAAAATACTTAATGCCGCTTACTGAGAGTTGAAAATTACATTTAAATTCAAAAAAGTCTTATTCAGGGTGGCTCAAATAGGTCACGCATCTCTTGGGGGTACTTTATCTACATCAAGTAGTAGGAAGAGCCTGTTCTGGGAAGGAAAAAGAGCCAACTGGGGAAGAGTTCTCCATGCAATCTGAGATGTTAAATCACAAGCTACAAAACTGATGCTTGCATTAAAGCTGTAAGCAATTAGTTACAATAATTACCGCAGCTGGCTTTTGCTTGTTTGTTTTTGTGAGTTTTAAACATAAGGCTTTAAATACGGGTCGCCTCACCTCGCTTTGCATGTCTGTAGCACAGGTATATCTCTGCCTGAGCAGACATATGGGACATAATCACGTCTGGACCAGAAAGTAACAGTTCTTTTTCACATTCAGGGCAAACAGCTCATTTGCTGAAGTATTTCATTCCTCAAAACAAAACAAAACAAAAGCTCTCCATTAATTTCTTTACCTTTCTTGGTCTGAAAAAAAAAAAAAAAGTGTTTGCAGAATAACTCTGCCCAAATCTCTGTTGGATCCGATGGATGTAGCGCTATCAGATGCTGCGAGATGTAGCACTTGCATGTTGAATACACAGTTACAGCTGTTCGGAGTGCTCCCTGCATTCCAGGAATGAGCTGGGGCCCTTCTTGTTTACACAAAACCTTTCTGTGATAGCTTCTATGGGTTTCTTTCAATGGCTGTTCAAAATGTTACCAAGGTTGGCCAATCTTCTTGAAACTGTAACGCTTACGTATGGCGAGAATTCCTGTTGTGTGTTGTTTGAGGATTCTGGGGGCTTCCCTCGCTTGATTTAATGTATCCTTCGCTACAGATTGTTGTGGAGGAGCAAGTGGGAAAGCTTTCTATGCGTAAGATGGATTTTCTCATCAGAGAAGGGGAAGGACCTGCTGGGGTTATCTGTAGAGTTTCACTGGGCTGTACACAGATTTTATTCAGCCCTTGAGACAGCCGAAGTGAAGACTGGATCACAAGTGGTGTAGATGACTGATGTCATGTTCCTGTCTTTCTTAGCGTGACCTTTCTAAGGAAAGAGAATCTTGCCATGAGTTGCTTTGTGCGAGAGCTTCAGAAAGAGAGTTACGGTTGGCTTAAAGCTTCTGACGTGACTTACAATCTGCTTGTTGGCAACAGTCTGATGCTTGGAGAAATGAAAGGAACAAAATGCCAGCCCGCATGAAATCACTGTGTCTACTAATGCTGTTGATAGTATTGCCTCTCAGTGACCTTAATTTTGTAATTGTACCTCGTACTTCAGATCTTCAAGGTAAGCAGTGCCTAAACAGATGCTTTTTGCTGGGGTATGTTAGAGCTTTCTAAGTGTGAGGCTCTTTGCTTCATTCCAGTAAAAACCCTTGAGCTTTCTGTGGTGTCTAACTCATGTCAGCGATGTCACCAGAAATAGTTGTGAAAGCTCCTGAGATATTTAATCCAGGAATTTTTGTGCCTTCTGAAAAGATCTATTTTGGGAGTACCTGGTAATTACAGCTTGCCCTTTGGGAACTGTCCAAGCTCTGCTTTCTTAGAAGTGAGGTGCCTTGATTCTTTATACTTCTCCGTGGTCTTATGCACGCAGCTTCCATCCTTTCTGTTGCCATCACCAGCAAGCAGGTAGCAGAATAAATCCGAAGCATTTCAAGCTCCTACAGTGGCTGTTGATACTTTGCTGTCCTTCCCCGGACCCACAGTTCGGGCCTGTCGCAATGCTTTGACAGCTCTTATAAGGTCTGGCACTGGTGCTGCCTTGGAAGAGGAGACAGAATTCCTTTTAATAGTTTGTGAGATTTCAGACTTGCGACCTCCTCGGGGTGTCTGCGAGGAGTTGCTCAGCGCTTCTCCAAATGCTTCCTAATTGTCAGGGAATTAAGGAAATTGCTGAATTGTAGAACTGGAGTGTTAGCAGGGCTGTAAGAGCGAGTACCCAGGGTCACCCACACAGCTCAGGACCATTCCCACACCTACACGTGGCAGGGCTGCGCTCGTCCTGAGCCCACCAGTAGTCACAACCCACCGGTCATCATCTTCACAGCACTCTTTTGTGACGTGAGGATTGCTACATCTCCCTTCCCTTTAAATTCCTTCGTTTCAGCTCCTTACAACAAAAAGGTGTACTGCTTTTTGCCTCTCATTCCAGTGTCACATTTTTTAAACCTGTTATTTGCGTTTTCCTCGGTGCTTCCCAATGCTACTGCTTCATCAGCACAGGGTGACAATTAGCACCTCCGACTGCAGCTTTTCTCCTCACGTGTTGCTATATGGGAGTCAAAAAACAGACTCATGGGATTAATCTCCCCTAAATCTGAATATCTGCAGCTAAGTTTGGACTAGTCATCTAGGTTATTTAGTTCATACGGTAAGAGGAGCTCGGGATGTGATTCCTCTGACTCTGTGCAGAGACTTACAGCAGCCCAGGGAGTCCTGTTTAGATACAGGAACCCACATCTAGTGAGATAGATCCCACTCCCTGCGATGCTTAAGAGTCTACTGAAAAAGCAAAGTGAGGTTTAGTGTGGATAGAGAAATGTAGGTTCTTTACAAAATGAAGATTGCAGGGAAACCAACATGGCCACGGCTTGGAGACCTGAAGGAATTTGGGCTGAAGGCCATAAAAACAAGTGTCAAAAAACCTCAAGAACATCAGCGATTCTATCAGCTTGAAAGAAGAGGGTAAAATCATGTCAGAGATGCAGTCTAGCCTTCCATTAAAAGGAACCCACCTGGCCTGCGCCTTGTGGGCATCCCTGCTCTGAGCACAAAAACACCTCCTGACTCGGGGATGGCAGCATCTCAGACGCGGAGGAGTCGAGCAAAGACAGATCCTCGGAGAGGAAGTGCCGTCGTCTTGAGCTTATCACTCCTGCACAGTTGTAAACTCAGCCCTGCTTGCTCCTGCTATTAATAACCGAGTGGAATTGTGTTCAGACAGCTAGCCCAGCCAGGGGAAATCACCCTGCCTGCTACGCACTTTAGGCAAAATCGCCTCGAGTAACGAAGAAAAGAAAATCATACACGTCCAGCTCGGGGTAATCAGCCTGCAGCGACCGTTTGGGGAATTTATTTCGCTGAGAGAAGCACATGGGACCTGAGGAACATCTCACAGAGAGCAGGTTGCAGCCCTGTACGAAAGGCATCAGAGCAGCAGGTTATTTGGAAGCACCGTATGCCACAGCCAGCATCAGGAAGATGTCAGTGGTCTAACGAGATCCCATCCTGCCTCCAAGCTCACCACAGTCATGCTGGCCCCAGCCACCTTGGTGGCTCTGTCCCCCAGCTGGGGACTGGGCTCTCAGGGGCTCCAGCATCAGCACAGCGCTGGTGCAGGACAAGCTTTAGCACAGACATTGATACACGAGTCACAACCAGGCCACCCCTGTCCTAAAAAATGATTAAAAGACAATCTTTATCAATTCATTTAAAAAGAAGCCCCAGGCAGCATGTGGGGATGGGAGAGAAAAGGCTTCCTGCCAGCAAAGTTCCCAGCGCCTCTCTTCCTTTTTTAGTGCCTCATCTTTGTCTCTCCGTTAACTATTTCTGCTGTAAGATCGACTGCAGTTTGGTGCTTAGCTGCGAGGAAAAGGCACCGAGAGGCTATACATAATACATAAGTGGGTTCCGACGTGCCAGTCTCTCTCGATAGTTGTTACTATTCCTGCTGCTTCATGGAGATGAGAGCGTGGCGCTCAGCCAGCATTACTGGCTTTTATTTCCAAATACTCCGGGCACTGGCAGAATAGAAACAATTAATCACTAGTTGGGAGAAGTGAAAAGGCAGGTTGCTGCAAGGCACGACCGAAATCCAGGCTGCTTTTGGTTCCTGGATGCTGCGAAAGAGGAACCACGAGAAGTAAAGCTGCTGTCCCCAGGACCAGTCATACAACGTTTGTGTTGCTGCACGTTGGGACCCTGTTTTGTTGCAGAATCAGAGGCCCCAGCCTGGGTTACCTTCTAGATCCTCACACCATGCAATCCTTTTCTCTGCTGCTGAGAGAATCGAGGTCTCAAGAGTCCATAGCACAGATCCCTCCTGCTCTAACCCTTCCCCGCTGGTAACGATCTGAGGAAGATGCTGGAAATGGTCTGAGGCTTGAGGCCGCCCCGGAGCACTGCTGGTCCAGGCGAGTATTTCAACAGAATTTCAAAAAATTATGCAGTAGAGTCCTAAAATCATTTATTACCACCCAAGAAAGCACATCTGGAGAGACTAACTGCTGACTGCCTGATTGCTTTCCATGCTGGGGTTTTTCACAGGTGAAATTATGAGCTGGCTCTGCGTGGTGATGCCAAAGAGCTGTAAAAAAGGGTAAGCCGTACAGCCAGGGGTACAGCAAAACAGCCCAGAGGGGCCACACTGGAAGCTCTGGTCTTGAGATGGTTACTGGGGAACTTGGCCTGAAATAGAGAAAAAAGCTCTGGATGTGTCTTTTTCATGGAAGAACTGACAATCTGGGAAAAAAAACAAAAAAACAAATAAGTAATAAAAAGCCTGAAGAGCTGGCCTCCCTCTAGTAGCGGGCAGGGCTGGTCACGTTCTCTTCAGACTCTTCACTCTTACCCATCGTGATCTGTCAGTGGAGTTCTGATGCTGCTCACGCTCTGTGCAGAAAAACGGAGAGATTGGTGTACGCAGAACTTCACCGAACTACTTTGGAGCAGGAGGAGAGAAAAAAAGCTGGAAATATCTGAGTGTCATTGGTACAGCAGCACGAAGCTGAAGATCCAGGTGTGAAGAGCTAAACTGCAGAGGGGATATTCAGGTGAAAGACCAGGAATTTGTGTGGGTGATGTTGCAGGAACCCGCTACCCTACCAGTAGAAGCTTTCCAGAGTGACTAGACCCGTGTGGATTTTGGTGGCTAGGAGCCTTAACAGAGCTTTTCTTCAGAGGAATCTTCCCCAAAATCACTCGGCTTTGGCCTCATCTGGCTGCAGAGAAGCTGTGGCATCCAGAGCCCCATCAAGGCTACTTACAACTAACACATTGCCCTATCAATGTTCTCCCCGGGGTAATGAAAATGAGCTTGGCTCTTTATGAGCCGTGCGAATCTGTTTTATTGCACATTACTGAACAACCACTGCTGCAAAGACTCAGGTTAAAGGAAAGCAATGGATGCATCCTTTTTTTTTTTTTTTTTTTAACCTGAAAAAGAGAGGAAAGGAAGAAGCCACGCAGCTGTGTCTGTAGTTTTCCTCCTCAGTCTGCACTGTGAACGTTTAAAAACTGCTCGGTTACAAAACCACTAAGTCATCAGGGTGTTTGTTGTCAGCACCGTGGGTGAATCAATTGCTTTTCTCTTCCGTGGGCTTGAGATGCACGAAAACTCCACGGGCAAGAAGAAAGATGGATCTGCTTTTTCTCTCCCGATGATACAAGGCGCTCAGTGGCTGGGTTTCCTCCTTCCAAGCACAGGCAGCTAGAAAGTGCCAGCAGGCAGCAGCAGATTTGTTAACTCCGAGGCAGCGAGGACATTTTGTAGGAAGCAGACTCAGAACAGAGCTGCTGCCAGGAGCTCGTCTTCCGCTGCACAACCACGTGCAGCTCCTTCATCTCCAGCACGCCACAGCCCAACCTTCCTGTGCAAACCCAGTGAGATATCAGGCTCTCGGGCACTGTGAGGTCTGCTGTCATGATACAAGCAGGTTGGTGTGTTCAGCAAGTCCTAAAGCTATCCCTGTGTCTCCAAAGCACTTTTTGGAGAAATCATCTCCTTCCTCCCCACATGGGCTCAGCTGATGGGAGCGATGTTTTGGATTGAGCTGGGCTGTGAGCTGTGCTAAGCATGCTAGCAGGGGCACGTGTCTCACCCCCTAACAAAAACATCATCTCCCTGATCCCTAAAATCCATCTTATTTTTTCTCTCTACGTACGTCCATCTTATTTTTTCTTCTCTAGTATGCTGCTACTTCCAAGCCACCCAGTGCACCGCCACAGGCACTCCCTGTCCCTTCACGCTTTCCCATGCACCCTTTGCTAGGCAATCCTTCCTTCTTACTCATCTGTTGTTTGTTTTTTTTTGCTCTGGAGCAGAATTCACCAGCCAAAGGCAAGGAGGATGGCTAAAACACCCCATACCGAGTCCCTGACGTCTCTCCCACAGCCTCACAGCACCTGAGCAGCCACATCTGCCTGGCAGACTGCTAACATCATCCCCACGTTATAAATTCCACCTTTTCTTTCCCCAAACCGAGGATGTGAAGATTATTTAAGCCTTCCTGGCCCTGCCCTGTCACCAGATCTCCCTTTTCCCACCACGCATCATTTGCCTTTACCCAGCTAACCTCCTCCCCTCCTTCTCTGTGCTGGATGTGGCGTGTCCTGACCAGCCCCGGCATCCCCACGGGGTGCGAGCCAAGCTCCCGACCCTTCAGCTGACAAAATGCACATTTGTGCTCGCAGTGAGCCTTGTGCCAACCCTCACCCTGTGGGGTTACGGGTCTGTGACACGAGGCAGCCTGGGCTTTGCTGGATCTCCACGAGAACCTGGGAAAACACGTGCTGATGTGGAGTTTTCAAGAGGCAGAGTCAGTTTGTTCATACTGGGAAAAATTCCCTCTCGAGGCCCCTTTTGGTGCATCCCAAACCAACGTCCACACCATTTGCTGTCAAGAGCTTTGGGTCCTGTCTGCTCTCTTCACCTAAGTGAGTGCTTTTTGAGAGGGGTGGAGAAGGAATGAGCCCGTGTCAGGCCCAGCCAAGCACACTCAGCCACTGCCCTGCAGATGTGCACTTCCACAAGCCCACGGCTTCACCTGCCCACTCCAAACCAATTCGCAACGTGTGGCCAGGGAAATATGCAGCCAGGTGGGACCCTGGGACGTCACCGTCAGCCATCCCTCTCCCTGAGGCAGCAGCAACTCTACCTACAGCATTCCTGAGCAGCATTTGCCCAACCTGTTCTTAAAACCTCCAAGAGGGGAGACTCCAGAACCTCCGGAAGCCCTTCCAGGATTCTGCCATCCTACCATTACGGAAGTTTTTTGGTGTCTCATGGGGTTCTACCTTCCTGTGACGTCCAGGGAAGTGACCTTCCTCCTTCCAGCCCCACTGCGGGTTACACCGGGCCTTTCGGGTGGCACTGGCCCAGCTCTCCGTGCTTGTGGCCCCGTTCCAAAACTGCTGATTAGCACAAGGGAATTCCACAGCTATTACAGTCCGTGTCAGCTGCCTCTACGCCTGCCCGCGCTGGCAGGGCATTACCCTGTCTTCACGGAGCAGCAAGGCCCCACCAAGACCCCTCCACGGCCCTGGAGCAAAAGCTACACTCATCTCAGCAATGGGTGTAAGTCATCATTTGGCCCAGATCCACTTTTTGTACCTATGAAAGACCAACGATGGAAATCCAGAGCACCCCAAACGCGGAGTAACCCAGTCTATGGGCTAAGCTGACATTGGTGCAAAAAACAGGTGTTTTTTCCCCAAAAAACACACTGTGAGAGCGTGCACGTGGCTGCAGAGCTCCCAGAGAAACGCAGGGGCACTGCAGAGGCAACAAGTGGAGTGTGACTGCAGAGTGGACATTCGATCCCGAGCTGACCTGACACGCATGCCGATTGCCTCGGCTGGCTCTGCGGACGGGGGCACGTCTCGGAGAGGTTTTCGCCCTGTGCTTTCCGTACTCTTGCATCTTCAGAGGGTTGTAGCGCGGTCATAACGTCCTGCCTTTACATTTACAATTGCTTTATCGCATCTGTTAATAGGAAAAATTGGTGGCTGTGCTTCATTCCGCCTATGGGGTGAAGTTATTTCTGTATTTGGCTATCGGTTTATACAATTTGGGAGCTGGTAGGCATGTGAGATACGTCCCATTTCAGAGGGATTGGTATCGCATGCTCCAAGGGAAGCTGTAAAATTCCAGCAGTGGCTATTAGCATAATGAGAAAAATATTATCAGTTTTAGTACAGTGACATACCCATGGAAGAGGTTTCTACGAGGCACAGATGGTAGGCTGACGTCCTGAAATTAAAAAAAAAAATGTATATGCAACAAAAATAAAACCACGATTGCTGTAAAATAAAAGCCTACTGAATTTTTGACCTGCCAGCTCTCTAGCGGAGCGCTTAACGTACATCTAGGATCCTTAAGGAAGGAACATTACTGAAAATATTTTGCTTTCCAGGCCGCTGTAAACCAGATTTTATTAACTTTTCTCTTGAGCATCCATCCACGTTGCACTTTCCACACCATTCTTTACTTGAGGAGAACACGTCTTAAATTTGACAGTTTTGGTCCATCAGCCTGAAGTCCCTCCTTAAGACTCCCTGCTATAAATCGCACATATCTATTTTTACTATTTTGTACCATTTTTTGTACTACTTTTTCCTTTTTTTTCCTGTGTTTCAAGTCCTTTACGCTTCAGGCTCCCGCTGAAACCACAGGTTGCTCTGGTACACGGACACCTTCCTGTGACGAGACCACGGTCCCAGTGCAGGTCTCTGAGCCCTGATACAACAAGAAAACATTAGATTTCACATATTAGAAAGCACAGTTTGGGGTCATTTTGCATTATTTCCAGTTATTTTGAAACCCGGCTTAGCTCAGCAACATGGCTGAGAAAGTAGAGTTTGAGGGAGGTGGAGGTGGGGAAGCAGAGAGCCAGAATGTCCCCAAAACCGCGCTTTTTTGACAGCAAAACACACTTTTTTTTGACAGCAAAACACGACAGGGAACACCGAGCCCGGCTCCCCCTCAGCCCTTTCCCGCCCTCCTCCCTGAGGCGCGGGGCGACCTCCCCAAGATGGCGCCTCCCCCGTCCCCCCCCACCTCACCCTACACCCCCCTCCCCACACCCCCCTCACCCCCCCCACCCCCAAATCCCCCATATTCCCCCCCCTCTCCCCTTCCCCTCCCCAAATTCCCCCTTTCCTCCCCTCTTTTTCCACCCCTCGCCCTCCTCCTCATGGCGGCGGCGCCGCGCCATGACGCCACCCTCCCTCCTCCCCACCCCCCCCACCTTTTTTTTTTTTTTTTTTTTTTTTTTTTTCTCTCCTTCTCCCCCCCCCCCCCCCCCTCCTCCTCCTCCCCTCCCTCCCTCCCTCCCTCGGCCTCCTCCTCCTCCTCCTCTCCCTCTCGCCATTGCGGCGGCTCAGGGCTCGAGCCCCGCCGCTTCCTCCCCTCCCCCTTCCCCGAGGGGGGCTCCCCCCCTTTTTTTTTTTTTTTTTTTTTTTTTTTTTTTTTTTTTCTCTCTCTCTCTCTCCTCTCTTCCCTCCCTCCCTCCCCGCCGCAGGCTTCCACGGCGCAGGCCCGCCGCAGCGCAGCCGCTCTGAGGTGAGCGTCCTACCGCGCAATCTCCCAGCTCCTCCAGCCCCGGCGCAGCCGCAGCAACGCGGGGGCCCCCACCGGCCGATCCCGGACCCCCCCCCTTACACCTTTTCCCCTTTTTTTTCCCCTTCTTTCCCCCCCCCCCTTTTTTAAATCCCTTTCCTCCCCTCACGCCCCGCTCCTCGCCTCACGGGGCCGCCTTTTTTCATTAGGCCGCGCTAGGCCTCGGGGTGGGGGGGGGTGGGGGGGTGAAGGCGCCGCTGTGGTGGTTTTTAGGGGGTGTTTGGGGGGGGGACACCGGGACATGGCCACCCCACAACAACCGGGGGGGGCTGCGGGAGGCCCCCCACAACCTCAGGGGAGCCCTCGAAGGCCTCAGCCCGGAGCCTGGGGGGGGGGCACCGGGAGCGCGGCCCCGTTCCCTGCCCTCCCCCCCCCCCCCCGGGTTTACCTCAGGGCCCCGCTGGAGTTTTCCCCCCTTTTTTCCTCCCCCCTCTCGTTAATTTCCCCCCCTTTTATTTTTTTTCACGCCTAATGGTCTTGTATTTCCCCCCCCCTATTTCTATTTCTTTCCTTTTTCCCTCCCCTTTTTAGTTTTCTTCCTTTTTCCCTCCCCTTTTTTAATTTTTTTCCCCCGTTTTCCTCCCCGTTTTGAATATTTTCTTTTCCCTCCTTTTTAATTTCCCCCCCTTTTTATTTTCCCCCTTTTTTATTTTTACCCTTTCCCCTCCTTTTTTAATATTCTTATTTTTCCTCTCTTTTTAATATTATCCATTTTTAATACTCTCCCTTTTTAACATTTTCCTTTTCCCCCCTTTTAATAATATTTCCCCCTTTTCCCCCCTTTTAATAATTTTTCCCCTTTTCCCCCCTTTTAATAATTTTTCCCCTTTTCCCCCCTTTTAATAATTTTCCCCCTTTCCCCCCCTTTTAATAATTTTTCCCCTTTTCCCCCCTTTTAATAATTTTTCCCCTTTTCCCCCCTTTAATAATTTTTCCCCCCCTTTTAATAATTTTTTCCCCTTTCCCCCCTTTTAATAATTTTTTCTCCTTCCCCCCCTTTTAATAATTTTTTCTCCCCTTCCCCCCTTTTTTATTTTTTTCCTCCCTTTTTATTTTTTCTCCTCTTTCCTTCCCAATTTTATTTTTCTTCTCTTTTCATTGCCCTTTTAATATCCCCCCTTTTTATTTTTTTTCTCCCTTTTCCCCCTTTTAATTTTTATCCCTTTTTCCCACCTATCCCCTCCTTTTTATTTTCCCCTTTTTCCCCCTTTTTAATTTTTCCCCTTTTTCCCCCATTTTTATTTTTCCCCCTCTTCCCTCCATTTTTAATTTCCCTCTTTTCCCCTGCTTTTTATTTTTTTCCCTTCTCCCCTTTTTATTTTTTCCCTCTTCTCCCACTTTTTATTTCCCCCTTTTTATATTTTGACCCCCCTTTTATATTTTGACTCCCCTTTTCCCCTCTTTTTATATTTCCCCCCTTTTTATATTCCCCCCTTCACCCCTTTCCTAAATTCCCCCCTTCTTATTCCCCTCCCTTTTTATATTCTCCCCTTCCCCCCTTTTTATTTTCCTCCTTTCCCCTCTTTTTATTCATTTATTATTGTTTTTTTACATCTTTTTCCCCCTTTTCCCCCCTTACCTCCCCCTTCCCCCCTCGGGCTCTCCCCCTGCCCTAATGCCCCCTGCCCGTCCCTCCCCATCCCGCTGGGGCTCAGCTGCGCACTCGGGGGGCTCATCCCTGTGGGTTTTGGGGCCGTGATCGTTAACAGAATTTGGTGTTTTACCCCAAAAAGGGCCCTACAGGTGTGCTTTGTGCTGCGAGCCAGGCTGGATGGACGCGGGCATTTTCCCTCCCGGTTTTGTTGGGGACACCACGGCTTTGGGGTCACCCGCACCACTGTTTCTCATCCTTACAAGCTGTGGGATTGCTTTTATGGTGTCTGAATGCTGGGGGAATGGGTGAAAGAGAAGGCGTTCGTCTTTTTTTTGTGTGTTTGTGGCCAAACTGGGAGCAAGAGGCTTTCCCTCGAGGTGTACGAGGGAGCGCCTGCTGCTCGTGGTGCTGCTGGAAGGGCCGGGATCTCCCCCGACTCTTCCTTTAGGGTTTTTGATCTCATCCATCAAGGGGAAGCTCAAAGAGGGGTGTTTATAGCTCTGGATGGGGACCTTGGTGTTTCTGGAGCCCTGATGTGAAGGTCCTGGCACAAACCAGACCCTGGGTGGGTATGGGATGAGCTGAGGGGTGCCCCTTTCAGGCAGCTCTTTGCTCCAGGGCATTATTTATGGTGCTACCACACTTTCCAGGATAAAAACCCCACAACCGCTCTCCTGCGCTTTCACACCTGGGGTATTTTGCCACGAGGACGGCCCCAAGTGTTGGAATCTGTTGCTCTGGAGCCTGAATTGTTTCTCGTAGGCTTTCAAACAGCTCGGTCACCTCTGGCAGGGCTCAAGCCCGGAAGATCTCAGCCTCGTGGGTGAAAATCGGGACAAAAACGAGTGCAGGAGCTCGGGGTGAGCACTGGGGCAGCCCCATAGCACGAATCCTGCTTCAGCTCCAACTTCTGCAGCCGTGTGCGTAGGTCCGTAGGAAAAACCTATAATTTATATTTCTTCTGTGCACCTGATGCTCAGTGCGCGGGTTATTTAATTAATTAACTTTTGGAATACAGGCCAGGGTCTGCTTAACGAACTTAGGGCGCGTGGGGGGCATCGTGCTGCTTTCACCCCGTGAATCACGACTCCAGAAGCCAAACGGTGCTGATGTGGATGATCCCGCTGAGCTCCCGAGTCCTCCAAGCACCCGTGGACGGGCCGTGAAGCAGCACCACGAACATCTCCTCTCTGCTTCCACCCATTTTTCAGCTTCCACCAGGAGCATTCGGCCCCGGGCGAAGCTTTTCGGGCCCTCCTGGGGCTTTGCAGTCAGCAGGGGTGTTGGGAAGAGCCTCAGTTATAGGGCGACCCCAGAGCCCCGTTCTCTTTTTTGGGTTTTCAGCCTTTTTTTAGAGGCTGTAAGCAACAAGTGGATCGCTCGGGCTCCGCGCACCGATGGCCACGTGGAGATTTTTCAGCCCATTTCCGCAATTTTTGTCCCATTCCAAGCGCAGAGGTGGGAAAACCCAAAACATTTCCCCTCCCGGAGCCTCCCTTTCACTCCGAAGCCACCGAGTAGCCCAAAAAGGAACAATTCCCGCCCGCCATTCGTTACGTAACCGCCTAATTAAACTCATCAAACGGGGATGAGGCCAAAAGCCTTGGGAAACTTCCCCCATGTCTGGGTCAGAAATGGTTGCGAGACCACAGCCCCGGAGCCTCCGTGCCGTGTTTACGTTGCGACATCCCCTGTGCTGTGTGAATGAATCCCCCCCGTGAGTTTATTTTGGGCTTCAGCCTTGGATCCTCCCGCCCTGCTTGGCCACGGAGAGGATCCTCGTGCTCCCAGGTCCTCCCCTGAAGGGGAAGGGGCTCGTGGTGCTGAAAAAAAAGCCAAAGAGCTCTAAAACGCAAGGCACGGCAGGAATTAAATCTCGTGTTGCCTTTTCGGTGCTGTTTTTTAATTCCTTGCTCTCCAGTCCAGCCCCACCTGTGAGGAAACCGGCCGCGTGGTGAGCGCAAGGCGTGGAGGTGGCCACGTTCGTGGCTCCTTCTCAGTCCCGTGGAGGGAAAGAAATTCAAGCCAGGATTTAAATCCAGCACGCGGGGAAATCTTTGAGGCTGTAGGTGCAGCCTCTTGGAAAATTCAGATCCTCGCCATCCTGGGAGCTTGGAGGAGCGTCCCCAAACGGGGCAGAGCGCACGGCTGCCTTCCTCCAGCTGGAATATCCCACAGCAGGTGTCAGAGGCTGTGTCTGGAGGTCCACGGGTGCACAGCTCCTCCTCTTGAGCAGCTTTTGGGGAAAAGAAAGGAGGAAAAAAGCTTAGAATAAGATTTGTAAAAGAAGGGTTTCCTTTGTGCGTGGTTCCCCTCGGCGTGAGGACGGAGCGCTGGCTGTTAATTACAAAGGGTTAATTACCCCCATCAGCTGGAGAGGGGCTAACTCGGTTGAAATGACTTCTGGCTGCGAAGTTTGGAGTGAAATATTTTGGAATTGGGGTTTTTGAGTGGTTTTGGGAGCAGCAGGATGCGTGCGTTGATGTGGTGCCACCTCTGAGGGACCGCGTCCTGCAGAGCATCGCAGTGGGGTCAGCTCTGCCCCAGGCGTTCCTCGTGGATGCTGGGAGGAAAAAATACAATGAAATGACCTAAAATTCGGGAGAAAAAGAGGAGAAAAAGGCAGATCTGGCAGCGGTTGGTGCTACAGATGTGAAGTTAAACCGTAACAAGGACTGGCTGCAGATCTCAGCGCCCGTTGTGGGCTGAGCAGCCCGTCTCGTTTCCAAACGATGCCTTTCAGCAGAAACTTCAGCAAATAGGAGCTCGAGCTCCTGATAAATGTGTGCAAAATCCCTTTTCTCTCTCTTCTGGGCAGTGTTTCCCGCAGCGAGATGTGTTTCTTCTTCCAGGTGATGAGCTGGTGATGAAACGAGCGCAGTAAGGGAGGGCGTTTGGGTTGGTTTCCTAGAATTTATGTTTTTTAGGACTTTTTTAATGCCGCAACTGGTCGCGTAGGGATTGTGTTTCCACCCTAATTAAAAGGCTAATTGCATCGTGCCACGGGGGGACGCTGTGGAACGAGGGCTGGGTGGTTTCAGTCCCTCTTAGAGCTCGAGTTGCCGCGTCTCAGCCGGCCCCGTGCCGCCGTGAGCCAGCATTAAAAAAAAAAAAAACTTTAACTTTGGTCCTGCTGGGACAGGTAAAAGCTGAAATCCGTCACTTTGCCATCACGGAAAGGTGAACGCGTGGCTGATATTTAACCCGTGGGAGATGCCAACTCAGCGTGATGATGGACACGATGGAGAGGGCTCCATCCACTACCCTGAATCCAAAACCTACTTTTAGGGAGGATGGGAGTGCCTCCTTCTTTTCTCCCCCCTCAGAAGAGGCAGGGGGAGGTCTGGGCTGTGCCTGGCCGTGTGTGGTGGTGGAGCCACGAGAGGCGTCGCTTCCCACGGAGCTGTGAGCTCCACCTGGAAGCAGTTTGGGAAATAATTTGGGTGAGCTCTGTGCCCCCGAGAGCCAGGTTGGACGGGGACGGCTGCGTTTCACTAAATATGATGCTCAGGCAGCGATCAGCTCTGCTCCCAGCTCTCCTGGAGGACTCATCTAGGGGCTGGCAGCTCCTCCGACTCAGGACCAGTCAAAAATGGGCCATTTTTGGCCGCTGCAGGCTGCTAGACACGAGGCTAGCAAGATTTGGGTGGCCAAAGCATGATTTTCTTGCTCTGTGTTTCCGGGTGAGGTTAATCCCTCCCGGTGAGCGCAACCTCCAGAGTCTGCTGCGGGGATGCTGAGGGGACCGGGAAACATCTACGAGCCTTAAAAACAGCACAGAGGGCTTCGTGCCAGAAGAGCAAAAAGCAGCGCCAGGCAATTTCAGCTGTACAATTACACCCAAACAGGGTTTTATTTTATTAGTAAATGGCGGATGATTAATTTCCCCCTGGATCATTTTTCACTTCGGAATTATTCCAGGCCGTCTTCGCAGGGAGCCTAGAGTTTATCTGGACGTGCAGCGGCGCTTCGAAATAGCTTTTTAAACAAAACCTTGGGCGGTAAGCGCATAGGAAGTGCTCTTTAATCTGATTTCACGCCTGCAGGATGCCACACGGCAGTTTGCTGACGAGCTCCCCGTCACCTCAGCCCGGATCACCGAAGGTATTTGAGATTTCCCCCCTTAGGTGATGGTCACGGTGGCAGGAGGAGCTGTTCCAGCTTCAAGCAGTTTCTTCCTCCCCTATTTTTTTGGAATAAAGGTGGGCCACGTGCTCTGCTGGACCCGCTGCTGCAAAAACCACCAGGGCTGGGGAGCGAGGCACCACGTGCTGGCATTTCGGAGACCTTCACCCTGCGACCCTGCAGGGGATGGTGCTGAGCATCGTGGCTCTCAGCCAGCACACCCCGTGGCTCCCCTCCAAGCTGGGAGAAGGAGAAAAAGCGAGCAGCAAACGGCTCTGAGCTGCTGGAGAGGCCTCTTTCCTCGCAGAGGTGCTGCTGGATGCCCAAATACCCGCGGAGCTGCCCCGTGGGATTTAGCACGCCCAAGATCACAGCGGCCCCGTGGCTTCCCCGCTCCACAATAGCCCCCCGAGAACAAAAGTGCCACTGTGGTGCTGGGTGTTTAATGCAAAGCGAGCCGTTTATTTACAGGGGAGGCTTGAAGCCATTAAGGGCGTATTAAACTCCAGATGCTCGTCGGCTTCACACACGCACAAAAAAAAAGAAAGAGTGGAAGAAAGGGAAGGAGGTGTCGCACGTTTTCTGGAAGAAATCAGCTCCCCGAGCATGGAGCAGCCTTCCGTTGAAGTTAAAGCCACGAGGAGGGTGCCCGGCTTGAATAATGACAGATTTTTTAATTTTTTCTTCCTTTTTTAAACCAGTTTTGAGACGGGGCCGTGCGGTGCCAGACGGCGAAGCGCGACGTGCCGGTTTTCCGTGCAGAGCAGGGCTGGCGATAAGGAGCTGAGCGCAGCGA
Source organism: Anas acuta (assembly GCF_963932015.1). Lineage (NCBI taxonomy): Eukaryota > Metazoa > Chordata > Aves > Anseriformes > Anatidae > Anas > Anas acuta. The sequence goes on along the minus strand of NC_088979.1, from coordinate 203,746,199 downwards.
GGGGATCAGCCCGAAAATGGGTTAGGAAAGAAGGAAAAAAAAAAAAAACAAAAACCACAACAGGAGTGGTTCTGTTCCTTTGAAACAAATTAGGAAATGAGCTTGTGGGGTTGGGGTGACAGGAGGAGGATGAGGAGCAGCCTGGTGCCGGCTGCCTCGCTCCTTGAGGGCTAGGAGCTGATGCAAGCTGATTGCCCCTCTCCTTCACTCAGTACCGCGTCCCACGGCGTCTGGTTTGCTGCTATATCCTCAAAATTTCAGCTCTTTTCAGAATTCAGGGCCAATTCTTCGGAGAGCACCAGGTGGGTCGCGTAACCCAACCTTTCTGCTCTGTCTCCCTGCTAGGAGGAGGAGAGGGTCGGTGTAAAACGAGTACAGGGCCAGCACCCAGCGCTGGAAAGGCTAACGAGTCTATTAAACGAGGTAACTACTGACATCCATCACTCATCAAGTGCCTTCTGATAAAGTGTGTGCCCCTAAACAGGGGAAAATCCAGGCACTGGCGGCTTCCAGTCCTGTGCTTACCCCATAGAGCAAGGTGTAAGGTCAGCCCCTGCGCCTCGATGCTCTGCAGCCACCATTTCGTCTTCCCCAATGGTTTTGCATCCATTCTAAAATCATTTCACCTGCCAAAGGTGTCAGACCCGGCAGCTCTTTAGTTCCTGGTCAATCTGAGCGGGATTTTGGGTGAGCTGGAATAAAAAAAACAGCCACCCGATGCGAAATGCTGGGGGAATTCGGGATGCTCGCCTCGGTGCTGGCTGTCTGCAGCACCTGGAGTGCTCTGAAGGATAAAAATAAGCTCAGGCCACATCTGGTAAGGGTTTTTCCAGCCGGGCTGGCGTGCCTCCTCAGTTTGTTCTGGTGTGGACACTTTATTTTTGGCTCAGTAAAGCACCCGTGTGGCCACATGAAACTTGGTAGAGGAGAGCTCCGGCGGGGCAGCTCGCGTGGTTTGGGGTCGATCTGGTTCCTTCGCTTTATGTCCACACCACAGGTGGCACCAAGTGGACGAGACCTCTCTTTTAACCCACCTGGCATTGAGTTTAACGTAGAATTCATGGGCTTTGTGTTGTTTTTCTGCTGTTTTGGGTTGCTCTGCTCCTCCTGTGCCTGATTTTCTTCCAGCTCTGGTGCCAGCAGCCACCGATCGCAGCCGATGGTGCAGCAGAGGGACCCCAGCACGGTCACGAAGCCTCAGCAGAGGGCTTTGTCCTCATAATTATTTTTTTTAAGCACTTTACATGACTATAAAAAGACTTCTGGCTGCCGACCAAGGCTTCTGGACTGAGCTACAACCACCAGGAGATGTCTTAGCAGGCATCGTCGTGCTGTGAGGGTTTCCTTACGCCCGAAACTGCTCCCGTTGATGGGGTACGACGGGAATAAACACGGCTTTTCTGGAACGGTGAATAAATGAAATAAATCCGTAATTTGGTAACGGTCAGCAGAGGCTTCAGGTGAGGTGCCTGCTCCCAAAGCCTGAGTGTCAGGAATACCGTGAGTATGTGAAGAATACAAGGAACTATGTGAGGTTTCAACACAGTTTTGAGGCTTTTCCCCTTTGGTCTGTGATTTTAGGAGCTTTTTGGAAGGAAAACGTGCGGAGAGGAAGAGCGTAGAGGTTGGAAAAGTAGAGAGCCTGCATCCAGTGAGGTCAGCTGTCAGGTTAAACGGGAAATAATTCCAATTATGACCTGGTAATGAGTTAAAGGAGCTGGTGGCATTGCTGTGTGCACAAAAGGGGGGGACCAGGAGGACCCCAGGTGCCCCCAGCCTCAGCCAGGCTGCATTTGTAGGATTTTATTAGATCTGGTTGGAATCGAGCGGGCTTCACCTCGACATAATCACTGTGCCCATGAGAAGCACTGCTCGGTGACCCTTGCTGACTCAAGAACACGTGGCTCAGCGTCTTCCATCTACGACCAGTTTTATTTATAAATTTATTTATTTATTTTTTATTTATAAGCATGGTGGCATTTTGAGTGGTGTCAAGGGTGTAGAGTGCCTCGATCCGAGCACCTTTCCTCCTAAAGAAAGCGGTGCCTGAAGCATCGGTCACCTCGCAGGCTTGTTTGGGTACAGCACTTTGGTTATATTCTGCTAATCTTAACACTTTTTTTATTTAAATAGCAAGTCCCTGAAGTTGTTTGGCACCACGGAGCAAGCAGCAGCGTGCCCTTGCAGGAAGCCCTGCCCCGCTGAGCTGCTCCATTCGGGTTTGGTGTGAAATCTCCGCCACGCTCCCCCCGTTTTTCCCTGGAAATGGCAAAATAAGGCCCTGGGAGGAAGATTACGGTTGATTTGTTTCAACCAGAAAATTTCACTTTGCTTCCACGCGCGTCGGCATCTTGGGTCCTGCCTTACGGAGGTCTTTGACTCACTGTTTTGGGGTGGTTCTGACATTATGGTCTGGCTTGTAGGGAGGGCTGGACAACAGCATCCAGCTCCGTTAGCCTGTTTATGGTAGATAGTGAGCTTGGGAGCACAGCTCTCTGGTTTTAATCACTATCCCTTGAGCTGGGGCTCTCAGACAAGATTCACCCCAACATTTAGGGTATTGCTGTGCACTACAGCAATGCGGGCACCCCGAGGATGAAAATCCTACATAAATACCTGCAATTCCCTTCTGCTTCCATCCCACTGCGTTGGAGGACACCAAATTAACGGGGTCAGCTCTGGTGCTGCACAAGGGAGAGCCTTCATTTCATGTGCCCCTTGTTATTAGAGGTGTGTAGGAAAGAAACCAGCCCTACAGACACAAAGTAAAGGGATTCTGTGCCCCGGATCCTTTTCCGTGAGCCGTGAACCCACAGCATCAAAGCTGGAAACCTCCGTGGTCGCTGGAGGGAGGCTGGTGCTTCGCGAGGAGTTGGCCACGCTCTGGATTCTTGGCCAAGCATTGAGCGGGGTGAGACGCTTTGGAGAGCGTCTTCGACTTTTGGGGAAGTTCAGTGACTTTTTGGGAAGATTTAGGTGGATTTCTTCGTGTTGGTAAGCAAGAAGCCGTGCCGAAATGTCTTCAGAAGACAGAGGAAGAACAAATGTGTGTGTGGATGTGGAGCTCCCTCCTCCTAAAGCCTAGGGTCTGCTGGCTGGGGAGCTCTCCGTTGAGCACATTGACCTGCTGAGCTGCCCGTGGCCTTTTTGGGAGGAACGTGGTGGTTGCAAACATCTTGGCCAACTGGAGAAGCCCTCAGGGTCCTGTTCTGAGCGTGGGGCTCTCTAAAATAATCGCACGCCTGGTTTTGGCGTCTTGGAGCTGGAAATACCTTTGCAAGAGCTGTTCCGTGTCCATTGCATTCGGTGTGCCGAGGTACAAAAGGCATCCCAAGGCACCTGGAAACGAGCCTGTGGAAATCAGCTGGTGATGAGGGGAAAATCTGGAAAATCTGTCAGGTTTCAGCTTCTTGGTCAGGAGATTTAGGTAGAAATAAATGCATTTAAGTACCGCCTGCTTCCCACCTTGTCTGTTTTTCTGTTTCTTGTCTAGACTACGGCAACCAGGTCCTGGCTTCTGAGCTTGTGCTGCTTAAAAGCTGCTGCAGCCCTGGACGTGCCTCGTCCCTTTTTCCTCTCTCCCAAATTCAGTACGAGACTCTGGTTCTCTCCTTTGGCCACCAAACACCTCAATTTCTGAGCTGTCCCCCATTCTCCCCCGTTTCTTCCACGGAGTGTCCCACACTTGTAATCGGCTCTTGCAATATCTCAAGTTTTGTTCTTTCTGCGTTTTTGCCAAAATAACCTTGGCCAAGCGCTCTTCCTCCTGGTCCCCTCGTTCCTGCCATTGCGTTGCGTGGTGGTTGTGATGATGTGTTTATTTTTTTTTTGTGATTGTAATTTGCTGGTTGATTATTTTGATAACAAGTTACCGAAAGCTTTAGAAAAGCCGAGTGTGAGGCTGGAGGAGCTGGGCTGAGCACTGCCGCCGAGCATCTCCCCTTACAGCCCTCTCCTGGAGAGGCAGAACTGAGCTGGGTGGGCAGGGCTCCTCACCTCGGGGTTACCAGGTCCATAAAAACCTTCCCTGCAGCGAAGATGCCTGCCTGTGGGTGCTGTTTGGAAGCAGTGATCTTCTCCAAACACTTCAAGTTCCTCTTCTTCCTCCTGGCACAATTATTTCCCTCCTGCAGGAGGCCACGAGGGGAGGTAACCTCTGTTCCCTCCTGCTCACCCAGCAGGCTCAGAAACCTCCTCCTGCCCTCATTTATGGCACGTCAGTGTCCCTAACGCCTCTCCTGTCTTTTTTTTTTTCTCCCCCTGACAGCCTCTATTGATGGAAGAACACGGGGTGACCCAAACAGAACACATGGCCACCATCGAGGCCCACGCAGTGGCCCAGCAGGTGCAGCAGGTCCACGTGGCCACCTACACGGAGCACAGCATGCTGAGCGCGGACGAGGACTCGCCCTCTTCCCCCGAGGACACCTCCTACGATGACTCTGACATCCTCAACTCCACGGCTGCCGACGAGGTCACGGCTCACCTGGCTGCAGCAGGTAACGCCCGCGGGATGCTCGGCGTTGTTCCCCCGATGCCGTGCTCCTACAGAGGTCCCAAACAGCATTTTTGGGGAGCCAGGTGGTCTTTTCACCCCTCAGAGCTTCCTTCCAGCTCTGAGAGCGATTTCTTGCCAGCCCTGCTGCTTGCTTGGGTGTTGCTGAGCTGAGCCACGTCGCCTGGTCAGTGTGTGCTGGGAATAAGAGGTTGGTTTGTACACTGCAAAGGTCCCGAGTACATCCTGCCTCCAAAATGAAGCTAAAATACCAAATATATCAAAGAGCAAACTTATTCCAACCCCACATAAACAACAGCCAAAATAATCCAACAGTGCCACGCATTTCTGCATAACCAGGATGCTCAGAATTTAGGGCTTTCCCAAGGAGATACCACAACTGGTGCTGGCGTATCTGGAATGGAAAAATATTTCAGGATCACCTGCTCCTTCCAGCAAAGCCCTTCCCAAATACCCTCAACGTTTGCCCTGTAGTGAATCTACCCCCCTAGCAGAAAAATGCAGTGATAAATAAGCACTCGCCTGCTCCATAGCTGAGGAATAAAGCTCCTGACCTGCTTGATGGCACCCGTGAAGTTGTGGAAGGCAGCTAAAAGTGTGTCAGCACTCCTAGGTGCAGCAAGAGTCCCTGCTAAGGGGTGCACAGCCACGCTGAGCAATGAACCCTTGCTATAAACAGCTTTGAGGGGAAGACTTGCCTGTAGGTTGTCTTAACAAGTAAGTGAAACCTCCTGGAGTCCCTGTTGAGAGTTGTGAAAAGGCAAAAATGTTCCTGGAGAAGCTTTTCTGCGCTTGTATGGCACGAGAGGAGGTGGATCACGTGCGTTAAAGAAGAGCTGATAAAAATGGAGAGGAGATGTTTGAGTAGAGGTTACTGGCAGGGGTTTGGAACTTGTACGGAAGTTTCAGGGCTGGGAAACTGCTGCCACCTCTGGGAGCCAGGCTGCTGCTGCTCGTGGGCATCTGCCACTTTTGAAAGTATCCTGAAACCACCCCAAATTTGGGAAGTAAACTTGCCCTCGTCCCTTCCCTTCATCCTAAATCCTGAAGCACTCTTCTGCTTTGCTTGCCCATCGCGTGGTGCTTTTCTGGTTAAGTTCTGCCAGGATTTCTGATTTTTGCCTCCTCCCATCTGCACCTTTGCCTGTCCCCGTTGCTGCAGCTTTCTGCTGCGGCATCACCACGTGGGTCTGACTGCCCAGCTGCTGCTTTGGTAGTGAAACCCCAAACCTGACTCTGATTTGGGTCTCCTGCCCTTCTCTAACCTGTGGCTCCTCTGCTACCACCAGCCCTTCCTCCCCAGCACACCAAAGCCTGGCCCCCTGCTTTGTCACACCTTAACGTTCATTTCTGATCCATTTCTGCTCTATTTACTTGACACCTTCACGGCTTTATTTTCCCTGAGGTTGGGCTGACACCCTGATCTGAAATCTGCTTGAGCTGCACCCTACAAAACTGCACCCTGACCATGCACAGTCCCTGCTGGAGCTCCGCTGTGCGTCGTGGTCCTGAGTGCTGCCCTGCTGAGCATCCCAGTCCCTTTGCTTATTCTTTTTGCAGTCTCAACTCTTGCAAATTTTTGGTTTTCCTTTCCAGCAGCCTGCCAAGCCCAGCAGGGGGTTGCAGGAGGGTCTTGCTGCACCCCAGGTGTGAGCAGCAGGCAGCAGCCTGGCCCCGACTCTCCCAGCCCAAAACCTGCACGCAGCGCAGATTCTTTGCAGCCAGTATTTCTCCATTCCCCCAAATCAACGTTTTTATCCTTTTTTTTCCCCACACAGGACAACAGAACACTGCAGGGCTTGGTGTACCCGTGGCAGGTAGCACTCTGGTCACTCCTGCTCACCAAAAATGGGGTGGCAGTGCCAGCCCCGAGCCGTGTCTTAGAGAAAACGCTGACATCTGGCACTTCTCTGGTGCCATGGGTTTGGTAGCGAAGGGCTTCCTGCCCCGGTGGCTGAATCTTTGTCAAACACAGAGGTGCAGAGCTTTTGGGCCACCTGATGTGGTCTTTGTCCTCTGACACGTGGAGAAACCACGCAGAGCACTTGTGGGGGCTGCTCGGGAGTCAGAGGCAAGTCCTGGAGCCTGTGTTAGAGGCCGTGAGATCTCTGATAGAAGCCCAATTCACTGCGTGTCACTTGGTTCACCTGGTAAATCCAGCACAAGAAGGACGAGGACCTGTTAAAATGGGTCCAGAGGGTGCCATGAGGGTGCTGCAGGGGTTGGAGCCCCTCTGCTGGGGGTGCTGGGGGTGCCTGGAGAGGAGAGGGCTCCGGGGAGACCTCATAGCAGCCATCCTGTACCTAAAGGGGGCTTAAAGGAAAAATTGAGGGAGATTTTTTATAAAAACATAATAATAAGGTAAGAGGTAAGGGTTTTAACCTGAAAGAGGGGAGATTAGGTTAGATTTAAGAAGAAATGCTTTATTATGAAGGTGGTGAGGCCCTGGCCCAGGCTGCCCAGAGGAGCTGGGGGTGCCCCAACCCTGGGGGTGCCCAAGGCCAGGCTGGATGGGAAGTTGTGCCCATGGCAGGGATTGGGACTGGCTGGGCTTGTAGGATCCCTTCCAACCCAAACCCTTCTGTGATTCTGTGATACTTCCTCTAACTTAATCAGCTTCCCATTACACAGATTGTCCGAAGTGTGACCATGAAAGCAATAGCTCTGCACTGTCGTGGTCCCTGCTGTGCTTCAGGGCCCATTGTGGGACTCTGCCAGTTACTGAGGATTTACAATTTCTCTCCCTTCAGAGCTGGTTTTTAATCCCCAGGGAAATCCCTAGGCCCCTAACGCTGCAGCTGAGGTGGCTGAGCAGGATTCCTGGCTCTGTACCAGGCATCTCCTCACCTGCTGCCAGGATCTCCTCGGTTGCAGTTGGATGTTTAAGATCCTGGAGTGCTTGAGTTCTTCGGTGTGTTTGGAAAATGAAATATGTAATTACACAACTGGAAGGAGAGCTTTGGAGTAAAATATGTGACTTTCACCTGAGACTTGGGGTCACCCTGATCTGGGGGGATGCCCCCGAGCTGAGCCCTTAGGGCTATCCCTGAGGGACCTGACCCTGAGCTGCGTGTGCTGATTCACCCTCTGTGGTTTGATTTCCAGGCCCCGTGGGGATGGCAGCGGCCGCTGCGGTGGCGACGGGTAAGAAACGAAAGCGACCCCACGTTTTTGAATCCAACCCCTCGATCCGCAAGAGGCAGCAGACGCGTTTGCTACGGTAAGGACTCATTCCTGCACCCTGACACCCAGGTCTGCCTCCTCGATCCGCTCCCAGTGCCTTCGGTGACAAAACCAGGTGCTGCCCACGAGTCCTCCAGCTTGAGGAGCCTGGGGCATCTCACCTGGAACCCACGAGCTGTGTTTTAACTGGGGGAAATGGCTCAAATCGTTGCTTTGCTCATTTTTACAGTGGTGTTCTGATCACTTGGGGCTGACGTGACCGTTGTGGTGACTGACCCAGCCTGTAGTTTACACAACTGAGGGGAGATGCCCATTAAAGCTGATCCCGACCCTCTTTGGCTTTAAAAGCTGTAGAATTCTGTGGGCAGAAGCCCCTGTAGCCCTCGGGGTGCTGCATCACGAGTGCTCTGAGCGTGTCTGCCCACCTGATGGCCACCGAGGAGCACTGGTGCTGGAGTGACTTCTGCAAGCCTCTAAAGATCACCTGCAATTCTGTCCTGAGGAAACATCTCTAAATATTGGCTGGTACTGCTCAAAACATTTTGGAAGAAGACAATTTTTGCTTTTTAAACTGTTCTGGCCTTAATTGGGTTGTATCAAAAAATCTGGTGTATTTGTCAGCCTCTGGTACTTGCTGCCTTCCTCCTGCACGCACGCTGAGCACCCTGAAGTAGTGAAGGCCAGAGTCACCTTTTTCTTCCCCTCCTTGTAAAGCTGGTGAGAAATTAAGTTGGTTTTCTTATATTCTGCTTACTCACCTGCTGAGTCCTACAACACCCTTTGCACGTGACCAAAATGGAGAGAAATATGGCAGGATTAGCATTACATAGTATTTCCTGGGAGCAGGCTCCCTTTCTTTTTGTAGCATCATTTCATTTTTCCTTCCCCCACCTCTGCTGACTCAGCCACATTTGTGCAATGTTTTTGGAGAGCAAGTTTTTTTCATCTCTTGAAATGGGAACAATTTATTTTAAAAGGGACTCCACTCCAAAGAAGTACTTTTCCTTTCACACAGCAATTTCATTTTATTATGTGTAAAACACCAACAAAATGCATAATTTCTGTGCACTCTCACCAGTTTAACGTGTCTGTGTAAACACCAAGCACCGGCGTGCAGCAGGTGGGAGGTTAGTGCCTGATTCTGGGATCTCTGCAGTGCTGGTGCTGGTTCTTTGGCAATGTGTCTGCTGCTAACAGCAGGCTCTGAAATGACCAGGACAAAAACTAAAATGTCATTTTATGGCCATGCTCACGTCGCCTGGTGGTAGCTGCTGCTTCTCCCCTGCTTAACGAGGTTCTGCTAAAGTTTCTGACACGTTCCCTTGTGTTGTTTGGAAGTTAATAAGAGGAGGAAAGCCTGATGGAACATTTTCTTCCTACAGAGAGCTCATTCCAAAGGGACCTGCTGATGTGGCAGGTGTTGGAGTACGTGGGTTCCCTGTGCTTAGCTGGTGCAATATTTCTGGTTCTTGCCTGTTGTGTCGTTGGCAGTTGAGTGCCTACGGTTCTGGTTCGAGTAGGGCTTGGTACTGGGGAATTGCAACGTGCTGTTATGGGGCTGAGTGTAAAATATCCTGTGTTTGCAGTCCTCTTTTGTTAAAATGTTCTTTACCTCACAATTTCTGTATCACTGATGAACTTAGCCAGTGACAGAGCGGATCCGCAGCCCCCCGCTGTCCTTGGCTTTGCTGCTCTGCTGATTTCTCTTTACTTTGTGCATCAATGGCAAAAAGGAGAGCGGGGAGAATAATTGATACCTGAGCTGCCGTGGGGCTGCAGGGAGCACAGCAGGCCTGCGGGAGCACCGTGTGGCTCGTCTGACCAGCTGGGGCTCTGCTTCTCACCTGGTTTGTCAATGGGGGGCATGAAGAAAGGGACTTGACAATGCCAGGGCTTGTGTTTCCAGCAGCAGCTGATCCCTGCTCACTGCTCCGTGCCTCTGTTTCAGGAAGCTCCGGGCAACGCTGGACGAGTACACCACCAGAGTGGGGCAGCAGGCCATCGTTCTGTGCATCTCACCCTCCAAACCCAACCCCGTCTTTAAAGTATTTGGAGCTGCACCCTTAGAAAATGTGGTAGGTGTCTCTAGGAAAAGGTCGTGTCATGAATCGCTCACCTTCCCCGCAGCTTTCATTTTAGCTCCAGGCAGCTTTGCAGGCCTGGCAGCGATCTGGAGGTCATGTTTAAGACCCTAGAGATAGGAGTTCAGGTTGTATGGACACAAGTCTAGCACTGAGCTCCTGTCTTCTCTGTCAGTGTTGCTGCCCAGCACATCTCACCAGGGCTGAATAGCCTCGATTAAAAATCAGAGGGGACAGGTAGTGTCGTGTCTTTGAACTCAGTTATCAGTGCTTGCACCTTGCCACAGACCAGGCAGTAAATGGAGCAGATCCTGAGTATGAAGCCTGGCTTCTGAACTTTTCTTTAAATCCCATAAATACTTCCACTTGGCGGCGTTACTTGACGTTTCATCATCAGCTCTCTGATGCAGCCAAGCCTTCAGGGCCGCTGGGTGTTTTTTACTTGCCAGCTGTGTCGTTGTTTGCTCCTTCTGCTCCGCAGCCCCCCGGGGAAGGCAGCTGGCCTTGCCTCCTCACCCTCTCCTCTCCTGGTGCTCCTTACCTTGTTTACCTGAGCTTAACGATTCCCCACAGGTCCGCAAGTACAAGAGCATGATTCTGGAAGACCTGGAGTCTGCGCTAGCCGAGCATGCTCCCGCGCCTCAGGAGGTTAACTCAGAGCTGCCACCCCTCACCATCGACGGCATTCCTGTCTCAGTGGACAAGATGACCCAGGTAAGCAGGCAGACGGGGCAGGAACTTGGCAGAACCAGAGAGAGAGAGAGAGATTTAGCACCTTACAACAAACTTATGTCTACATCCCCAGGGGATGCACTTAATCTCTTCTTTCCCAAGGGGCCGTGACAGCTCAGATGGAAGTTAGCCGTGAAGCTTTGTTATTGGTGCTTATTTTCTTCATGCAGCAGCAGAGATGCTTGTCAGGACTCGAGGTCAGGCTGCTGGGAGCATTCCCCTTTGAGCTGTTCTTCTCACCTCCCATGTGCTGTGAACAGGAAGCTATTTGTTCTGCACTTCGCAGTGATTTTTAGGCACTGAGGTCAGGGAGGTGGCTTTTGCAGTACCGTTTTGGCTCATCCTCCTTGGATGTTTCTTGTGTGCTCTGATTCCTGCCATCCTCCTCTTCCTGCCGTGGGCTGGAGCAGAGAAGAGCTTGTTAATTTGCTTAACTCCACATCAAACCTCGAGATCTTGCTGATGGAGACAGGGAGTTGTCTGCTCTAGGGATGTGGGGGGCTCCCTTTCTGTCCAGGTCCAGCCCCTTGCCAACCTTACTGCTGGGGAGAAGAAGAGGGGGGGCCCCTGAGGGAAACTTCCTTGGTGTGGGAGGGATCCTGCAGGGAATTCTCCTTCCCCAGGGGGTGCAGGACCTGAACTCAGCACGTTGCATCATAATACACTTGAAATGCTGGAAGCCAGCAGCAAGATGGAAAGGTTGGGGGCTTTGGGGCAACATACAAGCAGCGTGACAGCAAAGATGTGCTGATTTCCACTGTGCCCTGCAGAACCATCACGTGCTGGTCACACCACCAGCTCCTGTGCTTGGGCATAATCAGACACACTCACACTTTCTCATGCAGTTTTACAAAAGCTCCTGTGCCTTAAGGTATAACAGATCACGTTCCTAATCCATGACAACACAGAGCAAAACTTAGTTGCTGGTTTTGAAAGCTCGGCTCAGAGCTGTTGGAAGGCAGCTCTTGGTTTGGGTGGTTAATGGTTTCCCAAAACACTCCGCTGTTCTGGGGGTCTCTGATTTTATTTTAAAAGCACCAGTACGGAATTCTGGCATTCAGAAAAGCAGCCAAAAAGTTTCTCTATCACCTTGTCATCGTAGTAATTAAACAGAAGAGCCTAGGACTTAAAAACAAGGAGATGGAGGCATCGCAGTGGATTTTTTTCAGGGAGGGGGAAGCCATCCCCACGTGGTGTGAGCAGTGAAGGTGCCTGCACCCGCAGCGTGTGGGCTCTGAGGAAATAACAAGGAAATGAGCCATTGCTAGTGAAAGAAATAAGAACAGTGAAGGTGGGTGAATGAGGTCAGGAAGTCCAGTTTTTGCAGACCAGTGACACGTCCAAGGAACTGGTTTGCAGCGTGTGGAATATGTGCAAGAATAAACAGGTCCATAAAAAGGTCTCCTTGGCTGTTAACGTTGCACGTGCTGTCAAAGCAGCAATAAAAGTGCCAAGCTCTCACTTCAGAGAACCCTTCCACTGGGTTTATAATACAAATTGTTTATTTGTTATGATAGAGTTGGAAATTAAATATTTTGATGTTAAGGAGGGCTTCGGTGTTCTCTGCTTTTCCTCCGGACACAGCCGTGCAACCTCCCCTCCTAAAATCTCTGAATAAAACACTAATACTTTGCTTGTTCAGATAACAATAACAGGTTTGTTGTTTTTTTTTGTTTTGTTTTGTTTTGTGTTTTTTTTTCCTTGCAAGTATGTGACGTGGCCTTGGTCTTCAGGAAACCTTGCACAAAGATTTGGCCGAGCCACGTTGCCCCTGGGGTTTGGTTGCTTTGTGTGTCCAATCTAAGGCAGTAGTTGCTGGCAGAGCTTTTTTCTTCCTTTTTTTTCCTTTCCCAGATGCACCACTCCTGTGTTCCCAGGCTCCTTGTAGAACTGTTACACCAGAAATCCTTTTTCCTCCCCCCTCTGTATTTTGCAGGGCGTTCTGTCATCAAGCACGCAGCCTGCTGATGCAACAGCACAGCAACTTGGAGCCTCTTATCTCAAGCCCTCCCGTTCTCCGTTAGGGTAAAACAAGCCTCCCGTTAGGAATAGCCTTCTTCCTTCCAAAATCTGAATCCAAACAGCTTCGTGAAGGCTTTTCCTAAGCTGTGGACAGGGCGAGGTGTGGGCCTGGTTGGGGCAATCCCAAACATAAATCCAGGCTGGGTGGAGAGCAGCCCTGAGGAGAAGGATCTGGGGTGCTGGAGGATGCTCAGGGGCTGGAGCCCCTCTGCTGTGGGGCCAGGCTGAAGGAGCTGGGGGTGCTCAGCAGGGAGAAGAGAAGGCTCCAGGGAGAGCTCCCAGAGGGCTGCCAGGGCCTGAAGGGGCTGCAGGAGGGCTGGGGAGGGACTGTGTGTCGGGGGGGCAGGGGAAATGGCTTTAATCTGGAGGAAGGTAGGTTTAGATTAGAAATCAGGAAGAAATTCTTTATTCTGAGGGTGGTGAGGAGCTGGGGGTGCCCCATCCCTGGGGATGCCCAAGGCCAGGCTGGCTGGGGCTGGGGGCAGCCTCACATTTTGGAAGTCTTCTTTAGAAATCTCAGATCCTGGAGCCGCCCGCAGGCCGTCTGAGGACACAGCTCAGCAGATTTAACTGACAGGACTCCAGGCTCGGGTTTTCACAACGCAGCAGGTGTTCCTCCTTGGCAAAATTCAGGCAGTAAGGATGGTGCGAGTGGTGGGTACGAGATAATTTTGCTCTTGAAGGACTCCAGCTGCTGTGTAGTCTTTGCCAGACTCATGGCCAGGCTTTTAAAATAGAAACACAACACGGAGAAGCTGAGCATGATAAAGCTGCAATACTGTCAACTTTTATTTTCTTTGCCACAATGGGGTTTGAAATACATCAGTTAGAGGTGGTGGTGGGGATGCTGACTCCCAAATCCCTGCAGCCTCGTGCGTGGAAGGAGATGCTGCTGGTTTTTGTAGGATTTTGGATTCCCGGAGCTGCTGATGGAATTCTCTTTATCTGCAAACAAAAAAACGAGCTTTTATTGACTAAATACTACAGAGCCCGTGGAAAACCAAAATATTTACAGGTAGAAATTGGGCAGCACAATTCAGAGGTGTCTCCGAGCAGCTGCAGGTGGCTGCAGGCAGGTGGCGGAGGCGTTGGCTCCTCAAAATGGGAGGCAAAAATCGCTCCCTGGTTAATTGCTCTGCCTCTGTGGTGGTCTAGAGGGAAATAAAGCCTCTGCTGAGCAGAGATGCTTCTGAGCGAAGAGCATCACCCACCTAAGTGTGCAAAAAACAAGGCATTTCAGCCGGGCTCTTCCCCTGGAGCCATTTTATGGAGGTGTCTCGTTGCTTTACGGGCTTTGGCGACGTGCATGCCATGGCAGAGCTGAGCTTCATAAAAAAACTCAGCCTCGGTGTTCTCTGTGGCTCTCTGATAGCATTAAGGAGGAAGCTTGGGTGATGCTGAGGCCAGAGCATCAGTCAGCTCTCGCTGAGAGGCACGAGAAGTTGTCCGTGCTTTTCTCAAGGGGCATTTTGTTCCTTAATTTCACTTTTTTTTTGTTCTTTTATTTCACTTTTCTTAACCTAACGAGCACCTGTGGTTCGCAGGGTGCTTACACCAGCCAGCAAAGCTCATCTTGGCCTCAAAAATCATACTCGATGCCTGCAGGTCAGTGAGGTGGAGAAATGAGAGCATCCCTGTTTCTCAGTGGAGGCACCCCAGGGTGAGAGAATAATCCTGCTTTTGCAGTGTTTCAGCCCAAAAGCTCAAAACCTGCATCGTTTCCAACAAGAGCAAGCAGTGGTGACCCTGCCTGGTCCCCAAACACACCCCTCTGACCCTTTAGAACTCCTCAGCGATTCCTTTTTATGACCTGACCGCACTTTCAGGGTGGAAAAGAAGGGAGATTTGCACAAAAAAAAAATAAATCTGTGAGCAGACCCCTCCGTGCAGGCCGTCGGTGGGGGCAGTTCAGCAGTCGAGGAGACCTTCCTGCGGTTTCTCTTGATGCTGGAGATGACAGGAGCCTTTTCCAGGTGCAAACAGGAGCGAGCTGCGTGCCTTTTGGGGAAGAAACTTGCTTTTTGGCTGGTTTGTGGCCGCAGCCAGCAGAAAGGTGGCTCCCCCAGACTGCAGAGGGTGAGACACGCGGGGTCTTTGTCTCTCACCCCTGCGAGCTGCCGGGCTGAGGTCTCGTTACAGCACTAATTAGAGACGTCCTGGCGCTGGAGCAGGCTGCGGCATCGCTGCTGATTGTCTCCCTGGCGGATTAAAGGCGAGCCCTCCTTAACGAGTGCCTTGAGTCGCTGGAGCTGCTCAACTCCCCAGGACCAGTAATTAATCCATCTGTTAACAAGGAGCAGGGCTCGCAGGCAGCGATTCTGGGAAGATGTTTAACCATTGTTCCTCCAGGCGACTTGATGCCATCAGCAGGTTTGTGGGGCAGAGCAAACCTCACCCACCTGGAGGCTGTGTCCCGGGCTGGAAGGGAAGGCACCGCAGTGGTGCACGGGCGAGCTGCTGGCTTTTCTCTGCCCCGTTTATAATTTGGGGTTTGGTTCACCGGCCCTGAGATGGTTGAGGATGCCTATGGGGTGGTGGGGGCTGCTCCAGAGGGGCTGCTCCATCTCTAGCAGGCTCTGACCCGTTCCTGGGCTTGCTGTTAGCTCAGAAATGATGGAAGGGCTGAAATGCAGCTGCTTTGCTGAGCAGCAGGGGTTCTTTTAGGGTGGCAGCAGACACACCATGTCCAGACCCACGAGTAAAATGCCTTTTTTATTGCCTTTGAAGTCCCTAGCCACTGCTGCGAACTGTGCAAGCATGTGTTCAAATGAATTGTTTGCTTTTTATCGAAACACACTTCAGTTTTTTCTCCTTAGATTTGCAAACCAGAGCCCAACGTCACATCTTGGGGCTGGGCTCTGGCCTCGAAGAGCTGCTGCAGCTCTTGGTGCCTTTAGCAGGGTGCTAAATCCGACAGATGTTGCACTCCAGGACAGCACAACTCAAATGGCTTTATGGCAAGCTCCGAAGGGATGCAGGGAGGCATTGAGAAATGCATCTAGCTAGCCTGAAGTTAACACATTTTAATTTGGTGTGTGCACTTCTGCTCTCCCTGCTCAGCCCTACAGCTGCACCAACCTCCTCCTGCACCTCCAGGCAGTGCCCAGGACAAAACCCAAACATGCCACAGCACCCTGTGTGAGTTTTATGTACTCTTTAATGATTTTAAGGAGTGCCTGCTCAATTTGCTGCGCAAATCTCTCTTTCTAAGGCAGGGTCTCCCGATGGTAAAGGCAGTCAGCAGCTGGCCGGTGTCTGTGGGTGCTAAGGAAAAGCACAACTGGGCTGAAAAGTGTCCCCGCTGGGGGAAAAGTCAAAAACAGATTCAGAAAATCAGTCCAGTGTGCGTTATGTTCTGCAGGGGTAGGGAAGAACAGGTAAGAGTGTCTTTAAGTTGGAGAAGCTCCCTGAAGCTCTGTCCTTTTTGCAACATCCCCATAAAATGTACAGCAGCTCAAATAGAGTTCTTGCAACTGTAGGGACATTGAATGTTGTTTTTTTTTTCTGTCCTGCATTGTTCTAACCATTTTCTTCCCCTTTCAGGTTGGTTAGGTCTCTTCGTGGCAGCATTTGAACCAAAAAATGTGCTAATGCAGCGTGTGTTTTGCCTTATTCTAGTTGGATTCATTTTATTTCTGCTGTTCCATAATCTCGGGAGGAGATGGCACAGGATTTGTTGGTCTGTCCTGGGCACGCCGGCCTCTTCCAATTCGTGGTTCCAACAGGAATGGGAACGCAATAACTTTGCACTGTGCATCTCCCAACTACCAGAGCTGTGTCCCTAAACATCACCTTTTGTGCTTTGTTCCAGGCACAGCTGCGAGCTTTCATCCCGGAGATGCTGAAATACTCCACGGGTCGCGGCAAGCCGGGCTGGGGCAAGGAGAGCTGCAAGCCCATCTGGTGGCCTGAGGACATCCCGTGGGCCAACGTCCGCAGCGACGTCCGCACGGAGGAACAGAAGCAGCGGGTGGGTAGCCCACAAGTCTGTCTGCCTTCAGTTTTCGTGGTTTGTTTTTGTTTCCCTGTGCTAGCTGCATCATCTGCTCATCTCTGTGGCCTTCTGAAGCAGCCTAAGACCAGTCAGCTCTCCAAGTATGCAGTTAATTTACTACAGAGTCTGTTTCGTGGCCTCGTGAAGCCCTTGAAGGGTTCCTGTCCCATCCTGAGGGACCTTTGTGCTTAATGGGAGTGATCAAAGATGTGTGGAGCCAGGAAAAAAAGAAGTGAGAGAAAGGGTGCAAAGGTCTTGGGCATCAGTTTCAGCTGTGGATCCTACGCAGGTGATGTTGCCACCAACCTGTCACAAGGAGACCCTCAAAAAGAGGCTACCAGGGTGTGAGGGCAGCGCTGATGCAGATCTGGTTGGGTGGGGAGGGATGTTTGGGGGCTGGAAATGGCTCCGTGTCATCAAAAGGCGCTGTGTCCTCAGCTCTTTCAAGGGGGAGGTGATTTTCTGTGTGTTGGCCTCAATTCTTCAAGATTCCTTGAAAGGCAGAGACACATTTGATTGAGAAATATGCCCTTTCCCTTGGTCAAGTGTGCTCGTTCTGTGGCCATGCACAGAAATTCAGTGGTTCTTAGGGTAGTTTATAAGTCCTGGGGATGGAGGGATTAGGTACTGGGGGCATTTTTGTTTGAGGATTTATTGAAAAGCACCCAGTCGAGGTAAGCATGCAAATCACAGCTGTAGCAGCATTGAAATGATTCAGGAAGGTTTTTACACGCTCTCAACTCCTTCCTGATTCTCCTGGCAGGTGTCGTGGACCCAGGCGTTGCGGACTATTGTGAAGAACTGCTACAAGCAGCACGGCCGTGAGGACCTGCTCTACGCCTTCGAGGACCAGCAGACGCAGCAGCAGACCACGACCACGCACAGCATCGCGCACCTGGTGCCCTCACAGACAGTGGTACAAACCTTCAGCAACCCCGATGGCACCGTGTCCCTCATCCAGGTGAGCAAAGCCCTCCAGCATTCCCAGCACGGCTGGCTCAGGATCGACTCGCATGCCTCTAGGAGGTGGTTCAGAGCAAACCCCTCCTTTTGGTAGCTTGCCTTGTCCGTCACGAATTCTCTTTATCAATCTCTTCTCATTAAGCCAGCGCTCATGCTCAAAGGAGAAGTCCCATCCTCTCTCTTCCCTGCTGTGAGAAACATCTCAATTTTCTTCAGACAGGATCTTCTGTGAAGTTATTTTATTCTCAATTGCAGTAGTGGGCATCCTGCCAATCAGGAGCACATTTTAGTAAATAAATCATAACCTTTTATTCCCTATTACCCGATGCCTGGCTGAGTACTGCAGGTTCACAAGCTACTCGATGCTCTTCTATACCATATATGTACAATTCTTCTTCTTTTCAACCCTTTACTTTCTCCTTTCTCATGTTTTGAGAACTTGGGATCTTTGTTTTACTGTTCTCACACTGCTCAGCCTGTTTTTCTCAAGATTCTACCTTATTTTGGAACAGTGAGGCCCTTCTACTGTCCACTTATCTGCTTAGCACTTCTTATTATGACTACACAACTACCTTGGAATACAGAGAAGTAATTCTCTACTGCAAAAACACAACTTTGTTGCTCACACCTGCTCCTACCCCTGCTCACAAACAGACACACGGCTCATGTGGCCACACAGAACCAGTGGTGGCCACGGGATGAAGTGACAGGAGGAAACGTGATGGGACTGCCTTTCTTTAATGGCATGAAATCTGTCTTAATCCATGGCATTAGGTGCTTCTGCATCCCCTGCTCTTACACCTGAAGCGTGTAAGATATAAATATAGTAATTCTTAAGCTGCCCCCTGAGGGAAGGATGTTTGTCAGACTGCTTTAGGGGATTCAGAGCAGAAGTTGCTGCTGCTGTATTCCCTTCTCCATGTCGGGCGGCAGCTTCTGGCAGCTCAGGACGTGGACTTTATTTTTGTTTTGCTTTTGTTTTCTTGTTTGCTTTTCAAATGAAAGCTTTTCAGTGAATTGGCCCAGCCTTCTGCTCCCCCAAGGCCCAGCAGAGCTGCCAAGCTGGCTGTTTGCTCACCTGCTAACAGACATTTTCCTTTTGATAGCGTTCTCCTAGGTGCCCAGCACCTGAGATCCCATCGACTTTCTAGCACCTACAGGTTTAATTCTGCTTAGAAACAAAGCTGCACCTCTCCCAGATTTTGCCTTTTTTTTTTTTTTTTAACACCCATGGGGTGGGAGAAACGTGTTGGTTCCACCTGTGCACCCTGCTCACACCTGGGAAAGGCAGTGGTATCCTGCAGCTGTTCTTTACAAGGCTAGGAAAATAGGGTCTGTGGTTAGAGGACAGCACTAGGGCTGTGCAAAGCTTGCTTCTGAGCCCTGTCCCCACTCTAGAAGCTGCTGCAGGCTGACACTGCTTTAACATATTATTTTTTCCCCTTGGAGAAAGCTCAGGATTTTCCGTGAGCTCTGCCCACTACTATTATTCTCTGTAGATGCCATGCCTTGTAACCTGAGAGCGTTTGACTGTCGCTTTGTCTGAATGATATGGATGTTTCCCTGCAATAAAAAAAACGTCTTCAGCTGCATCTTGTTGGCTCCCGCAGGTTGGCACCGGTGCTACAGTTGCCACGCTGGCTGATGCCTCCGAGTTGCCTACCACGGTCACCGTCGCACAAGTCAATTACTCCGCAGTGACTGACGGAGAGGTAAGGGTTTTTGACAAAGAATTTGACAAATTTGTCACAGTTAAGTCACAAAAAAAACACCAACCCTGCAGTGTTCATGGTTAAAATATACGAAACTATATGAAATTTCACAGACAAAGTGCTGAGCTGTTGTTGTTTTGACTCAGGAGCACACAAACAATTATGGCAGAAGCCTCAGTTCTGAATTTCATCCCGTTTTAATGTCCTGTACATTAATTCTGGGAGATCTGCTCTAGCAGATAGAGACTTAGCTATGCAAATCCACGTTTCTGTATTTGTTTGGGATAATTGTTTCACGTGTGCTCCAGATCCTGAGCTTTGCCACTTCAGGGTTGGGGATGATGCCTGGGGTATTCTTTGCTTTTGGCACGCGCCCCTTTGCTGCGTGCCAGGCTGCCTGGCTGCAGACGGTTTGTGCAGGAACAGTGGGGTCTGGTCAGCTCTGTGCAAGGGAGGCTTTCAGGGCGACAGGTGGCAGCACAGAACAGCTTTGTTCTGCACAAGACCCTGCTTCCAGCTGGGAAGCAAAGGGAAGCAGCCTGGCTGTGACCTTGAAGTACTTTGAGGGTTTTCAGAACCCTCTTCAGATGTCTCTTGACACCTGGAAGAAAAATTTTCAGAGGGACAAACAGAAATTAAGGGAGCACAGGCACCTAATTCCTTCTGTAAATTAAATGTTTAAGAGATATTTAATGAAATAAAGATACTAAAGTTTTTTTTTCATTGGTGAATGGCTGGGATTGCTGTGTGCAGCTTAATCCACAGCCTGCTGGCAGCATCTCTAAGGATGTTTCTGCCTTGCTGTCATCCTGCGTGGAGATGTGAGTTAGCTCTGAGTAAGCAGAGGTGTTTATAGGATGCAGAGCAACACGGAGCAGGGATGCTTGCTACGATCTCAGCAGCACAACTTTTGTGTTGGTGCAGAGAAGGGCCTGGACAATTCTTCCTCCCTTTCCAGGCCTTACTCCTTCCCTGTTTTGAAACAGCCTAGGTGTTTTGCAGGATGCTCATTCATTCAGCTGACTGCTGAATGCATGTATTTGCAGAATATATGGATGTTCTCCTGCTGCGTGGTGCTGGGAAGGAAGGGTGCCTTTCCCTGCTCGGGCTTGCTTTGCTTTGATTTCAGCATGGCTAGGGAGCAGCACAAACTCAGTCCAACTCTCTTGAGATCCCTCCCATCTGCGACTTCTTCCTCTCGAAGCACTCAGACTCGGTTCCTTCTTGCCTAAAAGACTTTGCCTTCTCTTAACTCGGCTTCTTTTCACCTTGTCTCAATGCCCTGTCGCTGCTTCCTCCCTGCTTTGGATCCTTTTGCCCAGGTTCAGCTGTGGGCACAGGAGAGTGAAGCAGTTGGGGATGGCCATTTTCATTTATTAAGTGCATTACTGCAGCAAAACAAGTTCCAGTTGTGAGCTTTAGGTGAGCTTGAGCCAAGTCCAGCACAAATAAATCCTAAATGGGAATGTGGTTCCCCAAAATGATGAGATGGGTGCAGACAAATGGAAACAGGGAGGCACATGCAGCCCTTTTCCCTGTTTGATGGTGATCTGTGCTGAGCTTCCAGCACCACAGCAGTGTGGCTGCTTTAGAAAGTGCCTGGCAGGCAGTGAGCTGACTGCTGTCCCATTTTCTGGTGGGCATGGCTGAATGAAAGGGGTTTGTGGGAGCGTGAGGTGCTTCACAGATGTTTGGGGGGGCACCTTCCACGTGCACGAGAACTAAAATTCTCGCTTGAAGGTTGAACGTGTGCAGAATAGCAGCTGTTTTCCCTGAAAGAGTCTCTGGGAGAGAGTCAGAGTACGTGCAGGGTTCTCCAAAGACTTCTTGAAACTATCTGATTTCCTCGTTTCATGGGACCTTTCTTCTTTTTCTTCCTCCGTAGGTGGAGCAGAACTGGGCAACGCTACAGGGGGGCGAGATGACCATCCAGACGACGCAGGCATCGGAGGCCACGCAGGCAGTGGCATCGTTAGCAGAAGCAGCAGTGGCAGCATCTCAGGAGATGCAGCAAGGAGCGACTGTTACCATGGCACTCAACAGGTACGGGAGAGAGGAGAAGGCAAGAAGGCTGCACGCGGGTGCTTTCTTCTAGGTTTTCACTCTGACAGTAAAAAGACACTCTCTGCAGTCCCATGGAGGCTTTTTCGTAGCAAATTCCTAGTTCAACGTGCGTACAGGAGACTGCAGGATAGTTTTCAGTTTCCACTGTAACAGGAGGAGCACCCTGACATGGAAATTTCCTGAAAGGGGAAACGCTAGGTGGTAACTGTACCCCCTGAATGGTTTGGGTTCAGCAAGGGTCTGGTTACAGGGCTGAGCTTGCTGATAAGAGCCCTAACGTGCTGATAGTGCCTTTTGCTACACTGGTCTGTGTATCCATCAGAATTAGTAACAGTTCCTAACTAAAAGGCCAAATTTCTCAGCTGTGTGCTGCCTTGGTCACTCATCAGAAAGCAGAACGTTGTGCTCAGTGTGCCAACAGGTAAAGGTGGTAAAGTTCAGTTCTCTGCAGGTCCATGCAGCAGGAAGCAGTCCTTGCTCAGCTCGGGGGAGTTGTTTAAGCTTTGCTTCATGTTCTTAAGACCTGGAAGTGGCTGGGGCACACTGTGGCTGCATCCCGAGGGAGCAGGACAGGACGTGGCATCAGCCCCAGTAGCACAGGGGGTTTCACGCTGCTGAGGTGTGAAATCGCAGAATCAATTCTGTGATTCTGAGGTGGGGGCAAAACATTTTCCTCATCCAAATCGGGATCCTGGACTACAGGCTGTTAGAGTAAAGGCTGAGCAGCCACAGCCTGGGACAAGACACAAGCCCACAGCTCTGGTAGTTGGGGTAGAGCTCCAAAACCATGCTATGCAGGGATCACAAATAAATAAAGCAGCCACCTTGATCCTGGGGTCCATCACCAGCTTGCTTCCAAATTGCTGTTGCAACTGAACTGCAAACACCCCTAGAACTGTTTCTGTTTGTGATCCAGATTCAAGTCCATCAGGTATGTTCTTTTCTGCTACTATAGAAGGCTGATTGCGTAGGATTATTTTTATTAGTAGTTCCACTGTAAAATTGCCTTTTAAAACCAAGTGATTTTTTAGGACACTGTAAAAACAGATAAAGTAACTAGGCATGGAGTTAGAGGAAAAAAAAAAAGTCCAGTCTCCTGGAATCTGGCTTGCAGGACTTTTATCCTGCACATTTCTAGATTATATACATTTCTTCTATGTACTATGAGAAATTTTTCTGAAACCAGTGTGCTTTCAGTTTAATTTTGTCCCGTTGCTTCTGGTTCTGGCTCTTAAGGTCACAACAAGCAGTTCCTTTTCCTGCATTTAAGAAGTTCTGGGCGACTTGCCCCCCAAACCTTCCATGTGGAACAGGTGCTCTCTTTTCTTTGCCACCAAACACTGCTGTGGGAGGAGGACTGCGATCTTTCCCCTACCTGTAGGAAGATCTCAGCAATTCCTTGAGAGCTAACAGCTCTTCCAGCTCTGCCAGCTTTGAGGATGGGAAGTGTGGGGCCTCCTAGTAAAAGAGGACAAAGTGGAGGTCATTAATTAATTGATTTGAACTAATTAGTGTTTGTGGAGCATGCTGTAACTGGGCACAGCTTTTATGCTGTATGGGCATTATTATTTTCAGGGGTGCAGCCTTAATGAATGATTAAAATGCTGAATTGCCCTCGAAAGTGGCTTCAAGTAAGCGTGCAACATCTGGAAAATAGTGTTAGAGCAGGAAGTCTGGGTTTACCCCCAGGTTTGCTCTGTTGTAGTTGGCCTTCCTGCACTCTGCCTCCACATAGCTGCATGTTCAGAAGAGACATTAACCAAAAAGGGATAGGGAGGCGGAACAAGAAAATATTCTGGCTCAGTAACAGTGCTTAAGAGCTGCTGTGAATGACAGAGGGGCTATTTAGAGATGAAAATATGCTCTGAGTAGCTAATATTTATCCAAGGGGTCTGGAGGAGTTTGAGCAGTTGTCGAAGGATGCTCACAGCACCCGGACTGTGCAACGAAATGGCAAATAGAACATCTCAATCCATGCCAAATAATCCACGCGTGAAGAAATATCTCCTGTGTAGACCCAACGAGGAACTGTTTGTTACCAGTTACCATTCAGTGAGCTCCGAGAATCCCTGCTGAGCAGGGATTGTCAGAAAGAGTAAGTTGAATATTAGGAATTACAGGGAAGTAGAGAGCAGGGCAGGATCAGGCCACTGGACTAACCCACGGTACATCTACGTTTTGAATAATGTTAGAAATGGTCACACACACCCCTCAAACAATGTCTTACATTTAGGAAAAAGTCTGGAAAAGGACAAGAGTGATCTGGAAGCCAGGAAGAGCCCTTCCACAGCGAGTGGGCTCTGTCTCTTCAGCTTGGAAAAGAGATTACTGGAAGGCTATGAAGTCACGAGGAAAATGAGAATGGAGCTGTTATTTTCCATTTCTTGCACTATCAGATGCACAGGCTGCCCAGCAAGACTGAGGGAGTAGGTTTCGGACTGCCAGAATGCAACGTTTTTATTCACACGTCATCTAATTAAATGTGGCTCTCATTGACACAGGATGTTGGGGAAGCAAAAAAAAAAAAAATAAATATAAATGGGTTTCAAAGGGGATTAGAAAAAATCCAACCTGATGGTCCAGCTGCAGTCTCTGATGGAGGAAATCAATACGCTGCTGACTGTCGGAAGCTGAGAGGGTGTAGGAAGGGAAGGATCATACACACTCCTTCCTAAATACCTGATACTGGCTGTTCTCACAGCAGGGCTGCTGCATTAGAAGGGCCTTTTGGTCTGACCTCATTCGTGCGAGGAAATTTAAGAATGCCGTGCTCAGCTACCGATCACTCGTTAAAAAGAATTATTAAACCACTTGGCTGGGGAGAGGTACTCTGTCTTCTCTAAATAGAGAGCTGCTGATGTGCTCCTGGTAACGGCAGAGCTCTGGGCCTTCTGCAGCACGAGGTGAGCTGCCCGAATCCGTACTGAGAGGTGGAGTTGGAAAATCTGGAGAGAGACGGTGGCAAAAGAGTAAGTTTTGTGCTGGAAGCCAGAGGCAGGAAGGAGCCGCGTGGTGTTATAACCAGCTCGGATGGTCCAAAAGCTTTTAGGAAAGTCATGGGTAAAAGGATCTTAAAGAAGGCACGGATATTCTAACTAAGAGGGATGCAAGCTGAAAAAAAGGCAGCAAAAGCAGCTCATTCCCTTGTATTCCTCCTCCACCGTAGATTTTTCCATTCTGGATAACTTCAGCAGACCCTGGTGAGAATCCCTCCTTCCTGCGTGTGTTCTCTTGATACCAATGCCTGGTTAAATAGCTCCTGCTGCAGCAGGGTTGTCTGGTGGCCTTCCTAACCCTCCCTTTCCCTTTTTTTTCCCCCCAGTGAAGCAGCAGCCCACGCGGTAGCCACACTTGCTGAAGCCACTCTCCAAGGTGGAGGGCAGATCGTCCTATCTGGTGAAACCGCCGCGGCAGTCGGAGCGCTCACCGGAGTCCAAGATGCCAATGGTAAGGCTGCCGGAAAGTTTTGGCTTTCTGTTTTAGGGTGTTTTTTTTTTTTTTCCTCTCCGCTTGAAATGCCAAGTTTTCCCCCAGCGAAATAGCTCTGCCTCCCTTCAGGTTGACTTAAAAGCCCAGAGAGCAAAAGGATAGCGCTAACTTCGTTTGCTTCCCTGGTTCTGGGGGCTCTTTCTGTCCTTTCTACCAGCTTTTTCTTCAGCCCTAGTTTGTTGGGGAAGGATTGCTCCCTGTTCTGTCCCCGTACACTGCCCAGGACTCAGTTGACACCGCTAGTTAGTGCCATATAAACTCCAAAACACTTCACTGTGGAGTGGCAGAGAGTATGGCCAACGTTGTATCACCCACTCGTTTCCTTCCTTCTCCAGTTGTTTTATTGTTTATTTTTATTCCTTTATGCTCGGTGGCTGCTCTTGACCAACTGTTGCTTTTCTGCTCCGTCACCCGTCGGCAGCCAGCCTCGGCGTGCTGCCTTCCGCCTCCTTTCCCATCTTGCCACCCCACAGTGGCTTAGTTCGGGGGATTTTCTATCGAGCTTCTCACTCAGCGTCTTTATTCCAGCTCTGGGGACTTTCCTAGATATCCAGACTTAGCAGGTAGCGAAGAAATAAAACAAAGTTTGTGGAAACTGGTTCAGGATGGCACTGGAACACACTGGTGTGTGCCTGCTTATCTACTGCCTAGTCTTGCTGTATGATGAACTCTCTGGTTATTTGGTGGAATAGAAGGAAAGGCACCAAAATAAGTGCAGAAAGGATGAGGACTGAGAAGTTATGTTAAAAAAAAAAAAGGTATTTGGGTTGTCATTGTTAAAGGGGGAAAATGCGTGCGCAGCCAGGGGGCAGACCGCTGAGTTCTTGCCTTGTTATTTTGCATTTCAAGCAGAAATCCTCCTCGGTCAGACATCAGGTTTGGCTCCCATCCCAATCCTCGTCTCGTAGGGAATGCTCTGATCCTAAAACATCAGCGCTTGGCCGGCAGAGAGAACGGGGGAGCGGAGGGAAGGAAGAGTGGCTTTGCTCAGGGTGCTGCGCTCGATGCCTCTTGCTGTGGAGTCAGCCAGCCTGAAGAGGGAGCAGAAATGAAATCCCAGCCCTGGCCTCGCTGCTGGGATGCAGAGAGGGAAGAGCAGAGGGATGAGCAGCCCTGGGTTGTATTTCACAGCTCTATTTCCCTGCCTGCTGGGCGTGAGGGGGGCGAGCAGCGTTTATCGAAGGGAGAATCTGAGCCTGGATGCTCGAAAGCAGCAACAGCAGATCTGTAGGAGCACCGTGGTGTCCTTTAAGCAGATCTGCACCCCGGCTCCTTCTGGTCAGCTTCCAAAATGCTTTCACGCTCTGGATTCCTCTGGATGCTTCCCCTCAACACCTCCCGCCCTTCCAGGCCCTGAGTCACTCCACCTCGCTCGCCCAGCGTGCATTAAAACGATATTAATGCTGGGCTTTTTTTTTTTTCCTCCTTTGTTTTTTGTGTGTTTTTTTTTTTTTTTTTTCTAACAGCGGAGCTGGAAATCAGCTGGGATTTAGAGTGCATTAAGGGGAGAGACTGCAGCGTTTTCCTCCGTGCAAAGCCTCGCCCGCAGCCCCTCGCCTCGCTTCCACCCTTCGATTCGCTCTAATCTCCGGCGGCCTTTAAGGGGAAGGGCTCGGGCAGCCCTTGGAAGCGCCGTGCCCGGTCGTTTCCTTACGTAACCGGCTAATTTATCCCCCCCTGGGGCCGGAGGAGATGCGGGTATCCATTCCTGCTGGCTCTGGCTGGGGCTGGGATGGATTTTTGGCGTTGGTGCTGTCGCCGAGGGTTTGCTCTGCCTCTTTCCATACCCCGCAGCCCTGGGGGTGAGGACGAGCATCATTCTGGGCACTCGGTCCCTTGGGGCAGTGGGGATGCGGTATTTTGGGTATTTTGGGTGCTGTCCTCTTGGGAGGAGAGGAGACAGAGGAATATTCCCCTTCTGTAGGTTGTTTCTGAGGGATTCTGATCCCGTACCCGTGCAGTTTTCCCTGGAAGGGACATAAATTTATCCCCATTTATTGGTAGGGAAACCAGGAAAGTAGTTGAATGAATTTGTTTGGGGTCAGGGAGTGTGTTTCACTTCTTGATGGCAGCCACCAGCTTTAATTACTCTTTTTTTTTGTTTTATCTTGATAAAATACATTTCCCATCCACGCTCTGGCACTCGAGTAACAATTAACTGACCCCAGAGAATCAAGCCAGCTAAAAAGAGGCAAATTCTGTATTTTTTTGTGCGTCTCAGAGGCTGGAACGAAGCTCAGCCTTGCAGGGAGCCCGGCAGCGGGGCTCGACTGCGAAAGGGCCGTGAGTAATCTCGTGGTGGGTCACATCCACAGCGAGGGGAAATAAAATCTCCCTCCCCAACGCCGTGTCAAACGAGCTCAGTGCTTTATGGCTTCGTGCTGCCCCGAGCCGGGATGCTGGAACCGCCGACCCTGAATTTGAAGCCTCGGATGTTTTGGTCTGAAATAACCGGGTTTAAAGTCAAATTCCCAGCAGGTGAATGGGCTCGTGGCAGCACCCGAGGCTGAGCCTCGCTTCCACGTCCTCGTGCCGCAGCCTTTTGTTCGGCATCGATCCTGAAAGCTGCCTTGGCTGCAGGCTTCCTGACTCGATGCTTAAATATTGATGAAGGGCTGGAGCAGAGCGCGGTGCCGCCCCGAGGAGCTCAGGCTTGGTGGGTTTGCGTGGTGCGACATTTTGGGGAGCTGCTCTGAAGACGAGAGGGGCTCCAAGCTCCAGCTGCTGTGAGTTTTACCCTTCTCCAGCCCCTCCGGTCGTCAGAACAAACCCAGAAAGGACCAAAGGAGCTTTAGGGCTGTGACGTGAGCAGGGGGATTAGCAGGCTCCATGCTTCTACGAGCAGAGGTGAGGAACCAATGCAGGGCCACATCTTGCAGGCTACCCCACGACCAATGCTCCCGTAGGGTTATTTAGGATGAGGGGGGCCCCGTTGCACCGGAGCCGCCCCATTTTTGGCGATTTCTGCACCAGGAGTGGTTGAATTGCTGCAAAGCTGCCCAGCTTCCCCCGTGAAATCAAGGAGGTGTGGGTGGAAAGCTGCCTCCACCCTCGCTGCAGATGGGAAACGCGCGGCTGCCAGCCCCGGCAGGCTCGGGGTGAGCTGTTTACAGGTGAAAGCACAGCCAGGAGGGGAAGGCAGGAGCCCAGGTCCTGTTTCTGGTGCTGTTCCAGGCGTCTCCTCAAGAGTAAAAAGCAGAGGGAGCCACCAAGGGCAAAGCCAGGAGCTGCCTGTTCTCGTTTTCTGCTTGCCTGGGGACAGGGAGGTGCAGCACCCTGATCCCTGGTGGCTTCTTCTGCATGAGAAAAGGGGAAAGGCAGGGGCTGGGAGGCTGACCTGCTGCGAATGTCACAATCTTTTAAATAATAAATTCCCCGTTAGATGTTCTTTTTGAAGGAGGATGGATCCAAACCAGTCGCTAGCAGCTTGGCAAAATGCTGCTGAGCTCCTTGAGCCCAGGCAGAAAAGAAGTCAAACTTCCTATAGCACCTTCCTGGTAGGAAAACATTTATTTTTTTAATGAGTGCTGCCCTGAACCAGGCAGAATTTAATCACCAGCTGAAGGAGAAGCCAGGAATTAAATTTTTGCAGGTGCGTGTCACCTGGCAGGGCAGGAGAGGAGACGATGGCAGCCAGCAAGGAGAGCTGGAGCAGGCGAGCGAAGTCCTGGGTGCGTGGAGCAGCTCCAGGAAGGAGGAGAGGTGTTTCCCAGAGGACAAATCACTGGGCATGAATGAATTCTTGTCAACAGCAGGGCCCTGATGAATGCTGAATGAAATTGGCTGGCACAAGCCTCGGCTCAACCACGTTTATTCCGTCTCAAGCACACGGTGCCCTGCGGAGAGAGGAAACACCAGCCACAGCTTTGATGCCAGCTCGGGATTTCCCCAGCACCATGGGGGGCGAAGGATTTGCAGGATGCTCGCTCCCAGTTAGCTCCAAACCTCACCAGTTAAGTGCTACCTGCTCGCTCTGGCACGGCTCTCCTTGCTCTAAACCTCCTGTGTTTTTGTTTTTTTTCTTGCTGCAGCCCTGCCCTACTCCTCGGGCACGACCCTTTGCCTGCTCAGGCTGCCCTCCAGCCACGGGGCTGGCCCAGGCTCTGCTGATGATCAGGATTTTTCTCTGCCCACCAACCGGGACTAAAAATAGTGGCTCCGACAGCTCCCTCTCGTGCTGTAGGGTGCCAGGTTTTCCCTCCGGTCCTACAAACCAGGTGCCACCTGCACCAGCAGTTCTTTTACCCCCCAGCACAGGCTCGGAGCCAGCTTTGCCCAGGGCCTGGGCTGCTCCCAGCACCGGGAGTTTGGCTGGGTTAGAGCAGGAGGTGGATGCCACGGCACCCGAGGGCTTCCCTGCTTATCGTGACCTCGGGAAGTCCCTTGGCTGACACCCCAAATGGTAGTTTCTGGGTGCAGTCTGTCTTTTCAGGCTCACAAACTCATTTATTTCCTTGGGAGAAGAGATTTGTATAAGGGGAGCACTGACAGGAATCCCCTCTGCAAAGAGCTGTCGGAGGAGTGCCAGGAAGAGCCTGTTGCTTTTTTTGGGGTTCCTTTTTGCTGGTTTTTGTGTGTGTGTTCCCATGAAGTCTCACATGAAGCTTCCAGGCTGCTTTTTTAGCTCTGAAACACGCCCTCGAGCTTGCAAAGAGAGGAGGCAGCATCCCGGGGAGACACCAGGAGCTCCTCAGGTGTCCCCTAAAAGACTAAAACCCTTCGCTCCTCAGCCTTTTTGTGATCCAGAAGGGGAAACCACCTTCATCAGGGGCAGGGACTCGCCGCTAAGTCCTCTGCTGCTTGATCACTTCCAGCATTTCTTGGCGTCCTGACGGTTTGGTCGAGTTTCCGTGCAGTCGGTGAGCCGTGCTCCTCCTGACCTCATCTCGGTGACCTTCCAGCATCTCCAGCACCTCCCAGTTTCCCTCCCCTGGTGAGCTCTGACATCCATTCCTCTTAGCAGGCTGTTGAGCCTTACAGGCTCCCCAGCTGTCACAGCCCCTGCTGGCCTGGTTTAAGCACAGGCCATTTACCTTCCACGTGTCCTGAATTAGGAGAAATGGACAGGGAGGGGCTGGGCCTGTTTAAAAATTAAAGCTGATTACCAGGCATTAACATTACGTTTAAAGAAATAGGCAGCAGCCCTCCTCTCTCAGCACAGTTGCAATATGTTCCCTTTTGTTCTGGGCTGGGAGAGGAAACGGGGCTGGTATCGACGCCGGGCTGAGCAGGGGGGTTTTAATTTTGCTGTGAATTTGCAAAGCGGAGCTGTTTGATGCCTGCTGTAACTCTCACAGCAGCTCTGCTACCTCGTGCACGTAGCAGAGAGCTTCAGGATCTTGAATTTCCCTCGGAAAATTCAGATCTGGTGACGCTGCTCCTTGATCTGTCCCCTGAATTGATGCATTTGAGAGGCTCATTTCTGGGGAACCCCCAAGCACTTTAATTCGCGGGGACCCCAAACGCTTTAATTTGGGGGGACCCCAAGCACTTTAGGACCAAACCACAGAAATCCTGGGTCAGAAGGCAGCAAGTTGGGAAGAAAACTTTTTCTTTTCCCCTCTTTTTCCCCTTCATAAAGGCTCAGCTCTGCTAAAGCAGGTGGCTTTTGAGGACTGCTTGGCCTGAGATCTTCAGGGCAGAGGGACGTGGTTGCTCCTGGAGGTTTGTCTCAAAGGGGCGCAGCTCTCCTACAGCAGTGGCCCTTTTTTTTTCCTCCTGTAGGGTTTTTGCCTTCCCCATTTCCCACAGCTGAGCTCCCCTCGCTTGTTCGCCCTCCATCACGGAGAGCAACGAGGCTGGGAACGCTCTGAATGAACGTGCAGCTTGTCTGGAAATGCAGTCGGATTGAAATTCAGGCTGAATTAGAAGCCTCTTCATTTGGGGTGTTTGTAGGATATTTATCCAGCCTCTGTGCCTTCGTCTCACAGCCCCTCGACAATTCTCGTGGCTGAATTTTGGGGTAGAGCTGTGTGGAAACAGGAGCGGGACTCGATAATCCTTGTGGGTCCCTTCCAGCCCGGGATATTCTCTGATTCTGGGATTCTTCGGTTTCTTAGCGAGGCTTTTTGCTCGACTTTAGCAGTGCCAGTGCTCACAGCCAGTTGTTTCAGCTGATGGTGATGTTGACTCGGGACATCTGGGGGTGTTTTTTGGACATCTGGGGGTGTTTTTTGGACATCTGGGGGTGTTTTTGGACATCTGGGGGCGTTTTGTGATCACCTTTGCTCACAGGGAAGGTGCCTTCCCCTTGCCTGTGTGGGGTACCTGCAAGAGCTGGAGATCCTAACCCTTTTATCTAAGCTTTTATCTAAAAGAGGTGAGGTTGTTTGTGGGTTTCTCTGAGTATGTTTGGGGGCAAGGAGCTGGATAGATAAATATTTCCTTGCTCGCCACTGTTGCCAGTGCAAAACTTGGGATGCGAAGGGACAGAGGTGTTTGTGTGGTGTCTGTGAGCGTTTTTCCAGGCGTCCTCCTCCTCGTGCCCAACCCTAACCCCAAGCAGAGGCTTGGTTGGCACAGCAGGACCTGCAAAAATTAGATGAGGTGAGTGGGAAACTAAGCTGAGACCAAAACCAGCCCGTGCTTGCTGCTCCTTATTCCATGCTGAGGCACACGTGGAATAAAAATAATACCATTTGTTAACGTAATTACAATATTATTTGAATAAATATCAATTTATTTAAATATATGCTGTGTGGCAGCCCCCCCACCCCAGATTTTGGGGTCCTGTGAGACGCTGGGGGTCGTAGCACATCCCCGGAAGGTTTTCCATCTCCCCTGGGGAGGAGATGACCAAGCACTGCAGTCCCATTGCCATTTTTCTCCCCGTGCCATCCCTCCCTTACCCCTCGCACCATCCAAGGGCTTGGGGAATTGTGATTACAGCGCAGCAGGGCAGATGGAGGGGGGTTTCTAATCCCCTCACGGCACAGAATCGGGCTGCAATCTGCTGTTTCATGGCAGCAGGGCGCAATCCTTGCCTTCCTAGCAGGTACCCTCGTGGCCACGAGCTGGGCTGGCTCGAGGAACCCTCTCCTGCTTTGGAAAACGAGGGCAGAACAACGGGGTGGAGGCTCCTCTGACCCCGGGGCAATCATCAGCTCCCGGCTCTTAATGGCCAGCCGTGGGCGCAGGGTGCAACCTGAGCCAAATGGGAAGCTGGCTGAAATCCCAGCGAGCTGCTGGAGCCGCGTAAAGCATCTGATGAAACAAAAAAAGGGGTTTGTGAACCTCCCCCCTGCCTGCCGGGCACCCCACTGGAAGGAGAGGTACCCTGCGAGCTGGGGCTTCCCCAGGCACAGCTCCCGAGTGCTCCGGGGCACGGTCTGGGTGTTTATCAAGCTAATAATCTTGTGTATAAGACCAAATTCCTTCCCTGCAGAGCTGCTCAGCCTGTGGCTGGACGTCTCCTCTCCGTTGGATCTCTGTAACAGGGGCTGATTTTCGAGCCTAAAAGCACAACCCCATCTGTCTCGTGCCTCTGGGGCATAGTAAAGAGCCCCGTCCTGCGAGCACGAAGCACGTGAGGCGGTCTCGCTCGCAGAAATGTTTTCCTTGCCCACCAGCCCTGCCTGTGGCAGGATGATGGAGATGGCAGGCTTTAATTCATCCTCCCAGGAGGCTGAAACGGACCCGCACACTTCTGTTTTTCCAACCGAAACCCGTTCCTCTTCGCTGGCCCCGTGTTCAGCAGTTCAAGTTTTTAAGATTTGAAGAGGACATTTCTTGCTGCCTCCTTTAGAGCTGTAGGTTTGAGGGCATTTCTTGCTTCCTTTAAAGTTTTAGGTTTGAGAACATTTTTTGCCACTTCCTTTAGGGTTTTGGGTTTGAAGAGGACGTTTCTTGCTGCTTCTTTTAAAGTTTTAGGTTTGGAGAGGACGTTTCTTGCTGCTGCCTTTGAGGAAGGATTGGCTCATTCATTCTCTGAGGCTCTGAGCTTGTGCAGGAGTGCTGGGGGAGATGCACCTCCACCTTGGCATCCCTTTACTGGTGACATTCAGGTGGCCGTGTCCAAAAGGTTGGTGGTGCACGAGGAAGGGAAGGTAAAGCCATCACTGCACAGCCCTCCAACACCTCAATTACAGCCTGGCAAGCAACACAAAACCCAGATCCGGGGACATCCCACTCTCCCCTTCCCCAGGGTGAGCCCTAACGATCTCCGTGCAGAGAACTGGGAGGTAAAACCCATTTCTCTCTGCCCTCCGACCAGGAGGGATCGCCTTTCTCCCCGCCGGGCAGTAAATCCCCGCCGCAGCAGAGGGCGGCGTGTCTGTCCCCGGAGGCCCCTGTCTCCCAGTGACCTTCTCAGCTCACCAAGACAGCTTGGCTTTGCTGTAAAGCAGCTCATGTGACAGCCGTAATCCGCAGCCAGGAACCAGCTGTGCGGGGAAGATTGCAGGGGGGAATCGCCCTATTTTCCTGCCGGCCGGGGTGGTGGCTTCTGCTCGCTGGCTTCCCGGGGGGAGGCTGCCCTTCCTTCATCATCCTCGAGTCCCTCGGCAGGTTGGTACAGTCGGGGTCACGCTGCAAAGCACAGTTTCCAGGTCAGGAGTGCCCACGTGCTTCCTCTGAACCTTTCCAAAAAACAGAGGTGGTGTTTCAAAGTCAGGATTTGCCTTGTTCCTCCCAGTCCCACCCCGTGTCCTTAATCTGTTCCCAAAAGCATCCAACCTTCCCTCTGTGCTGCTTTCACCGGAGCCCCTCTCTGGTGGCCCGCCCGGGTGCTGGTGGGCTTCTTGCCACCTGCCCTCAGAAAGTGCAAAGCGTGCCCTGGAGAAGATGCAGGCTCTAAAAATTAAGAGACTGAGGAGAGCACGAGCTTAGAACTGGCTTAAAAAATCGATCATGGCTTTATTTGCTGCTGCTCGCAGATCGTAGCAAGCTTTCACCCCATACAAATTTGCCTCCTGATTGCCCCAGATCCTCAATTTGCCTCGATTCCCCCCAGGAAGGAGGTGCCTTTGATCAGGTAGGGAGCATTTTGCTTCGTCCCCGTGTAATCCCTCGGTTTCTCCACCAGCTCTGCCAGAAAGCACTCAGAGCCTGGCCGTGGCATCAATAAGTTGTCCACCAGGACGTGGCCCGAGACAATCCCTCGTCTCGTGTAAGCTCCAGGAGCAGCCTTCGGAAAGGGCCATCTGTTCCCGCTGCCCTCTGACAGATTTCGACGAGAGCCCGAGCAGTGAAAGGCTCTCTGCTATTCCCCCGAGCCGCCTGATCTCTTCCCTTCCACCCTTCCCTTCAAAAAAAAAAAAAAAAAGAGGAAAAAAAAACCCAAGCTTTGTACTCCCAAGCATTAAGGGACTCTAATTGGTGTGCGCGCTGCGTTTAGGAGGAGGATGTATAGCTAATGGAAGCAGAGATTTTATTGCTGGCATAAATAGAGCGCCTTCGACCCCTTTGAAGTCTCAGGGAGCAGCAGCCAGCGGCGTTTGCAGTTTGACAGCCTCCGTGGCTCGCACCCACAGCTACCTCGTGGTGTCCCCAGCCCAGTCGTGGAGGTCCCAGCTCTGGTTTTACTGGGGGCAGCCCCAGTCGCGCTTCCAAACAGGAGCTGAGTGCTCAGAGGTTTGGAGTCCCGCTGCAAATCAACGGGATTCAGACTCAGCCAGCTTTTAGGGCTTGGTCACATTTTTGGACTCGGCCAGGTTTTGGGGCTTGGCCGTGTTTTAGGCTTTCTCTTTGCCCCACGCTGCTCTGAATCACCCCCAGCACATGCAAAGCAGAAATTACTCTCCGGCCACCTCTCTCTGCTCTCGTGGAGCTTTTCGACCTGCCCGCCTGCACGAATGTGCCTTCAGCCACCAGGCCGGAGCCCGAGCTTGTTTTTATTTTGAAATCAGCAGATGTGCAGAGCTTTCCAAGCGAGGAATCTGCCAGAGGCGGTAGCATACCAAGAATAAACGCTCTCGGCGGGGAGAGGTAGGAACCCATCCCACCTGTCGCGAGACAGCGGCGTAAAAAGGAGGAATGTGCACTGTAAAAACTTGCTCCTTGCACACTGTTCCACGTCGGGAGTGGTTTCTTGGCCGTGATTTATTGCTCACCTTGCCGAGGATGGGCCGGGCAGCGCACAGAGGGAGGGGACCCCGTGGTGCCAGACGGGTGCCCCTGTCCTATAAAGGAGCAGGGCGCCGCTGCACCCAGGGGTGTGCTGGGTTGTAGCAGGGCTGCTGCTGTAGCTGGATGTGAAGGGGATGCTTTGAAGAGGAGAAAAAAGGGTAAAAAGGGTGTTTAAGCTCTGTGTCCAGCCTTTTTTCCCAAGGAAAAAAGAATTGTGCTTACCTCCTTGCGGCTAGCCAAGGCGCCGGCGGAGATGCAAGATTTGCGCTTTCCTATTTGCAAGGCGAAGCTCTGAAAGCCTCCCCGAGGTGTTGGCACCCTCCAAAAGCTGCACACCTCCCCTGACCGTGTGTTCATGACAACTTTGGGGCTACGGGCACGATCTCCCCCAGCACGGAGGGAGGTGACCGAGGAGAGCGCCCATCATTTCGGGCCCTCTCCTCGGCCATGAATGCGCGCTCTGTTGTCGCGGCAAGGCTCCCGCTGAAGCAGGCAGCGAAATGCTGGGAAAATGTTTTTTAGATGAAGCCAGGGCCTATCTGGTTACGGATTACCTTACGGCCAGAACAATAGCAGCTTTATATCCCCGTGTGCTAAACGCTCTGTAGTGTATGCTAATGCCCGTGTTCACGTGTGATCTATCGTGCAGCCCCACCAGCTTGTGAAACTCATTTAGATCCCGGGGCTCAGGTAGCCTTAAAAATACATCGAGCTCTTCCAAGGAGGCCGGGCGGGCGCCTGGGCTTCATCAACTTCCTAGCCTCGTGCTCTGGGGATGCAGAGAAACGCCACTTTGGCAGCCACTCCTGCTTCTCATTCATTCCCCCTCCCTTGTTCCGCGGGGAGCGGGCTCGGAGGTGGCCCTCGCTTCTCCGAGATGGATTTTACTCCTCTCTGCCCCGCTCAATATTAAATTTACCGTGCCTAACCTTGGGGTGTTGCTCCTACGGTGGCCACCGAACGAAATGAGGGTCACGAGTGTTTTCTCTTCCAGCCCACCCGTTAAGCAACAGGTTGTAATTCCCGTCCATACCCGAATTACCCCACCTAATGCCCCCCTTCCCCCCGTGACTTTAGCCTTTGGCCTGTGTTCAGCCTTTTACACTTGCATTTTATTGTCAGGCATCCTAGCAGCAGACTGTTCAGGTTGCAAGTGGAGCCTAGCAGAGAGTTTTTCAGGTGAGTGGCTTTTTGTGGTGGTAGTTTTGGAATTAACGGGATTTAGCTGTCGTTGGCACTGCCAAACTTATTCCTTGAGGTTCCTGACACTGTGGTGTTTCTCGGGGGTGAAAGGGCTGTGTCTATCTCTCTGTCTCTCTTTTCTGTCTTTCCCCCCTTCCTTTCACGCTTCTAAGGGGCAGATACCAAACGTTGGAGATACGGATTTATATTTGGAGATAAGGATTTTTATATTTGGAGACATGGTTTTATATCGGAGCATCTCGTGGTGGCCGTCTCCCCTGCTGGACCCTGGCCTGGCTGCGGGGTACAGACGTGCACGCCTGCGGGGTTAATGTCTCGCAGCCCGATCCCGTTAGCCCCACGCAAGCCGAGCTCTCTTCTAAGTGTTATTTAAGTAAAGAATTAGTGAGGAGGCTGGAGCTGGGCTCAGCGTGCAGCTTAATAACCCCCAAACACCAGGGTGACGGCTGGGGCTGCGAGGTGTTGTCATCTTTGGATTTGTTAAATTCATCTTTTTCAAGGTCACGAACCCAACGCAGGCGTAAAGCAACAGCAGAAAGTGAAGAAAACCCCAAAGCTACACCTTCAACGCCCGTCGGTTTTAAGAAATGATGGGCTCAAGGTAGCAGAAACCCGAATAAAGTCGTAGGTTGTCTCCCACAGCAGAGGGAGGTGGACACGAGAGCTCGTGTGTGCGCATCCCTGGCCGTGCACATCCTTGCACTGTATTTGATTTCCAAGGATGCCCAGGGTGTTATTTCTGCAGAAACTCTGCCAAATAATGATGTTTCATTAGCATAGGTGATATTTTAGTACCACTTTCAATTCAGATCACTTCTAAAATGAGTTTTAGTCGGTCAAGCTCAAGTAATAACAACGTTTTATCCCTTCAGATGGTTCTCTGCCTTCGTTCTCACAGTAGTCTTTAATAAAACCACGCAGAAAATACAGAATCCTGAAGGATTTAAGGACAAGAATCACTCTCGACGCACAATTCTTCCTCTGGAAGAGACTGCGTGGATGTTAGCAACACAGCAGGCACCTCAGTGAAGAATTTATGGCAAAATAGAAGAGGGAATCCCCATTAGGTGATGGCCCAGAAACATTAAGGTGCTGCACTGCCTCCCGTGCAACCACCAGGTTAATACCTGACGTATCCTCAGAGGAACAGACTCCGAATCCCTTCTGAGGGGTTTCCTGCCTCCAGTTTCTTCTTTTTTCTCTGGAAAAGCTCCCAGCAAGCAGGCTGCGAGAGGGGCAGACCCCGCGGGGAGCAGACGTTAGGGGCTGCTGTCCTTTTCTCTATTTTTTACCTGTGTTTCCTCTCTACATTGACTGACCGTGATAGACTGCTAATCTTATCAGGTGTGCCCTTCACTCCACAGCAAAGCCAGCCGATCAAGGAAGCTTAGAAGGGTTATTCGTTAAGCTTTCGTCTGTGGAGCACGGTAAAAAAAGCTTTCATTATACAGGTAGACGCATGCATGTTTAGACTCCTCTTCGCGTGTTTGTCACCTTTCCTCCCCACCAGATTGGCTCGGGTTTTTAGGGTGCCTTGCCCTGGGGACCCGCTGCTGGGGTTTGAAGCCTGTGTGAGAAGCAGGCTTGACCAAATCCAGCTTTATTCTGCCCAGGTCCTGCTCTCCAGCTCTAAAATCACCCTCGGTGAGGAGAGGGAGAGGCAGCTTGCCTTCCGTAGGGCACAAGAGCCAAAAGCACCAAATTAATCCATCAGGATACCAGGCTGGTGCTCCTTTCCCCTTCACACCTCCACCCTCCTTTTAATATTAAAAAAAAAAAAAGGAGGAGGGGGGGAAGCAAAAATGGACCAAAACTGGGGATTTTCAGCTCCGCTGAAACCCAGATGGAGCGGAAGGCCCAGAGTTTCCCATTGATCCCTTCCAATGTTAAAAATAATTGTGGATTTTTCCTTGTGCTGCTCTCCTGGCCCTAGATGATTGCAGGTGGAGGACTTAAAGGGCTGCAAGGACAGAGATGCGTGGTGCTGGTGAAGTGGAGGAGGAGGTTTTGTCCCCACTGCTCGAAGACTGGGGGGTCGTGGCTGGGCCAGGGGGGCGAGCCTGGGTGTCAGAGGAGATAATTGCGTGGACACAGCTCAGTCCCTGTCTGTATGTCATGTAGTAGCTTGGGGACTGAGCTTTTTGTCAATCGGGATCCAGCCCCACTGTTTATTTTTGGCAAAGTTTCGTAATTGCAGAAAACGAGCAAACAAAAACTTGAAAAAAAAAAAAGAAAAAGCACAAAAAAAAAAAAAAACCCACAGAGCGAACAACAACACAAAGCAAAACCCCCAAAAGCATCCTAATCCACTTCAGGGCTCTTGCCAAGTGGGAGCAGTGTCCTCTAGATCCTAATTTCGGGATGAGGACCGGGCTCAGGTGTTCTCTTGGCCTGTGCCTGGAACAATTTGGGAGGCACCCACGAACCAGCCCCATTTGAGGTCTTGGCTGAGCTGGGACCCTTCCCTCCACGTAGAGAGGACGAAAATAGAGGCGTGTACAAGACGTTGGTGTTGTCTCCTGTGCTTATCTGCTGTGCTCAGGAAGAGTCGAGGTGGCCGTGCCTCTTCTCTGCTACCAAAATTCAGGTCCCTTGTTGTGGTTTTGACCCGAAAGGGATTGAAAAGACAGGTGATGGCTGACCTCGGGCCGTGCTTGAGGTTGGGAAGCAGAATAAGGACGGGCTTCTCTCAAGTTATCGTTTGATGGAACGTTTTTTTTGTTCAAGCTGTGGCTGTTGTGTGCCTGGAAGGTTCTCCAAGCTTAAAAATCCCTGCCTGGACTTCTTGTGACTTGTCAGTAAGACGTTTCTCATCGTGGAAGCCCTTCCAACCATCGTCTTGTTGGAAGAGATCGAATTTGAGGTAGAGATTGATCCTCCAGCAATTATTAGGAGAGAGAGGCACGCTTTCAGAGGACAGCTCATCTTAAAGTAGGTGCTTTAATGAGATGTCTTCCTTCATCACCACTGTCGGACCCTCTTAAATGCTTGGTTTTGGGTGAAACCCCATCCATGGCATCACGTCAACACCTTATCTTGAGGAACACGTATTTTGCAAACGTTTTTCCTCCATAGTCAGGGATTTCATCAAGAAATCCCTCTAGTGCCAACTGATTTGGCCAGCGTGTCCTAGCCCGGTCTTAAATTTGCTTGGCTGGTGACTCCCAGCTGTGAACCATCGCTTCTTTACACCGAGTGGAGCCTCCAAAATCTTCCTTTAACAGGCTGGAAGGGAATTCAAGTGGTTGCTGGCTCTAAAAGTGGTGTTTCCCCACGCAGGTCGATCCGGAGCTTCCCAAACTTCTGGTTAATGGTTGGCTTCCTCCCTACCCCCAATACCTCCTGCAGCTCTCATGCTGCGCTTAAAAACTCTCTTATTTTAAAAACTCTCTTATTTTTCCCTCCTGTGGCAAAAGTGATGGGGTTAGTCTCCTCTTTGCATCACTTCTGATGGATTTGTGGATCGTACTGCGTGTACAGACCCAGTGCTGTTTCAATTTCTCTCTGCTGCCCACATAAAATGAATGTTTCCTTGCTTGGAGATCTCCCCGATCCTCTTCTTTGTCCATTAACGCCCTCACACTGCTTAATTTGACTCATCTACAAGAATTTTGCCATCGTGGCTTCAAAGGCGACCTCCAGCACTTCCACCCCTTGGAGTCCAAGAGGGCAGAGCAAGAGCCACCGACTTCTGCGTTCGCTGCTTTGGATCTGCTTCCTCTGCTCGGTGCCAGATCTCCAGGAGCAGAGCTGCGTCTGATTTTTGGCTTCTCCTCATCCCACGTGGGCTCTGGGCTCCGTTTGGAAGAAGACCACGTCCCTCCGTTGAGGTCTGGGCGTTTGATTGCTAGGTTGTGTCACCTTGAATTAAAAAAAAACACACGTACTGTGCTCTGCTGGGGCTCTCCAAGGTGATTTTTGGGGTCGCTGTGCATTATCTGTTCTGCCCCATCAGAGAAATCCCAAGAGCAATTATTCTGTGCTCCGTGGTGGCTCTCAGAACAGCAAACTCGCCTCTGTTCATGGCATCCCTCTCTCAGTCTTCCTTCTCTGCCCTCCCTGAGGGTGAATCGACAAAAAATCTCACCGTTTTCCCTTGCCCACCGTGCTGCCATCAGGCTGGGTCTGCGCTGAAGCTGATGCTCCAAAGGAAGAGGATTTTGCTGCTGGTGAAAGAGGAGGAGACCGCTTCCTTCCCTAAAGTTTGGGTATTTCATGCCTCTGACCCCAAACCCCTGAGCATCGATTATCCTGGATATCTGGGGGCTGCTGAACCTCGAGGCCACTTCCCAGAGCCCTGACTCAGCCCAGCTGCCCCTTTCTCTCCCCCACCCCCTTCCCCGTGCTTTAACGCAGCCGTAAAACCTAAAATTTGGCATCGAGGCGGCTGCCCTTGCTGCTGCTCCCCGCCAGGTAAGGTGTCCACTGGTCATTGCCTGATTTTTGCCCTCTGAATCCTGAAGTTTTCCCAGACAGAGGTGGATCCTGCTCCTCACCCTCCTCCCGTGAGCTGCAACCCCTGCTGGAGGAGGTTTTCTCCTTATTGCTCCTTGCAGCCCCCTCCCCAGCTCAAATCCCGGGGAGCTTTTCCAGCAGCCAGCAAGAAATCCCTGCAGAAAGGGGAGGCAGGAGCCCAGCCACACCATCCCCTGCGTGCTGGGAGCCAGTTTTGGGGTTTTGTGCCCTCTCCGTGCATTATTCAGCACCTCTCCCCAGGTAGGAGCAGCTCGGGGCCGGTGCGAGCCCTCCTCCATCCCTCCCCGGGGCTTTTCCCCGCCTGCACCCAACCCAACTTGGCTTCCTCGGTGTTTTTTTTTTCAGGGTCTCCGAGTTGGTTTTTCCGTCGAATGGATTTCCTATTTTTAAGACAATTGAAAAGGGGCTGAAATCCACGCTTTGGATTACCATATGCCGCTTAGATTAGGGCTAATCAGGGCGCGGGGCCGAGCAGATGCAGCGCGGGGCCAATCCCGGACCCGATTACAGGAGTTTTAATCGTCTCTCCCCCCCCCCCAAGGGCGATCATCTCTGCTCTAATGCACGGCAGCCTTTCCAGCCCTCGCCCTCTCTTCCTCCTTTTGGTTTGTTACCGCTCCTGCCGGGCTGGCTGCTACGTCAGATGCTGAGGAGATTTGCTTTAATCCCACGGAAAAAAAAAAATAAAATAAAAAGGGGGGGGGATCTGCGCGGCGCCGGCTCTCGCGGAGCCATCCTTACTCTGCCCAAGCTCATCCTTCCCCCCCAAAAAAAACCCCGTTCGCTTTTTCCATCTCGTCATCTTTTGGTAGAGCCCGTTTTTGGCAGCCCCAAATTCGAGGCCGGCATCTTCGAGCCGTGCAGAGGGATCGGGAGGCTCCCACCCTGACCGGTGACCCCTCGTCTTTGGGGTGGCCGCGGGGACAGCCTCACCTCGGGGAGCTGCGGCAGATTCCTTGGGGTTAGCAGCCCTACTCACCCTAAAGGCTTAAAGCTTGGTCTGCAGCGGGGATTTCGGGTGCATCCCAGGCCATGGCCCCTGCTCCGTGCCAAAAACCCGCTTAAATCGGGCTGCGCCGCGGGAATCGGCGATCCTACTGGAGATTTGCTTCAACGGGGCCGAGTGAGCTCTCATCTCCGTTCCTCATAACCTAAAACTTAGAAAACACCCCAAAAATTTTCATGTTTCTGCCTCCGTGACATCTGTAGGTGTCGGCATCGGGCCGTCACCCCAATAGGGTCACCCCGCAGTGGGGCTGAGCTGCACGAACCCGTAGGTGGCCCCATTTTGGAACGGGAACAACCCCTTTTGATAGGGGGGGGCTGCAAAACTTTCCCATTTGCAGATCCCTCGGGGATCCTGAGAGCTGCAAAACTCCACCGGGGTCACCCACCCGGGCAGCACGATCAGACCCTATAAGCTTTCCTGTCTGCAGGGCGAGTTATCCGAGGACACCGCGCCGCCAAATCGCGGCATTAAAACCCCTGTCCTTGGGCAGGACATGGGGCCCTGCCGCAGAAAAACCCCAAGCAGAAAAAATCCTGCTGCCATTTCGGGAAAGCCTGCTGCCCCGATCATCCCCTTGGGTTTTGTTTAGGGTTTTATTTAGGGTTTCGTTTAGGGTTTTATTTAGGATTTTATTTAGGGTTTTGTTTACCCCCTGCATGGGCAGGGAGGTGCGGTTCCAGGGGACGGATTTGGGCACCCCTAAAGCCTTTTTGTCCCAACAAATGTAGAAAGTTTCAAAAATATCCTACTCGTGTGCCCTAAATCATGATTTGAGAAGCCCCCTACCCATCCAGGGACAGCAGGG
The DNA here is from genome assembly GCF_963932015.1 of Anas acuta. NCBI lineage: Eukaryota > Metazoa > Chordata > Aves > Anseriformes > Anatidae > Anas > Anas acuta. The sequence continues at coordinate 203,703,885 of NC_088979.1, read as the reverse complement.
GACAGGGGCAGATGAAGCCTGCTGCCACCCCGCTATCCTCTTGCCGGCCTTTAGGGTTTGTTACCCCAAAATGCTGCGAGATCCCTTCCCCTGCCTGCCATCCGGGCGCCTCCCACGGTGCCACCTGCGGGTGTTTTCTCCCCCTTTTAATCATTCCCATCACAAAGTTTTTTGGGGGGGCGAGCTGGAACCTGACTTGGTTTGGAGGGGCTGAGTTGGTTTGGAGAGGTTGGATTGGTTTGGAGAGGCTGAGATGTTTTGGAGAGGCCGTTTTGGAGAGGTTTTGGAGAGGTTTTGGAGAGGTTTTGGAGAGGTTTGGAGAGGTTTTGGAGAGGTTTGGAGAGGTTGGGAGCCCTGCCTGGGCACCGGGTGCTGCTGTTGGGGTCGTTTTCTCGTGCGGGGAAGGATTTGGGGTGCTATATGGCATTACAGGAGATGGAAGAGCTCCCCCCTTGGCGCATTTCTTCTTTCTTTCCTCTTGAATCTTTTCGGGGCTCCCTGCTGCTCTGTGCCACCTCCTCCTGCCCGGACAGCCCCACTGTTTTGGGCTGCTGCCCCAAAACCCCATCCAGCTCACCCCACATGTGCCGGATCCCCCTTTCCCAGCACCGGGGTCGCACTGGGGGTTTCTCTGGTTTTGTGGTCAGGGCTGAGCTCCAGCACCCCACACCGTGACCCCACGGGTGCCCTGTGCTGTCGGGGTGGGAGCCTCGACTTTACCCACCCGCCGGCTGCCCCCAAGAACCAAAACCCCACAAAAAAACCCTCGGTGCCCCCAAAAAAAACCATTTTGGCACCCGCACCGAGCCAGGCAGCCTCACCACCCTCACCTTTTGGGCTGGGAGGGAGGGAAACCACACTCAGGGATCCGACGCTACCGCACCTCACCACCCCATTTCTTCTCTTTTTTTCCTTTTTTTTCCCTTTTTTTCCTTTTTTTTTCCTTTTTTTTCCTTTTTTTTCCTTTTTTTTCCTTTTTTTTCCTTTTTTTTCCTTTTTTTCCCTTTTTTTCCCTTTTTTTTCCTTTTTTTTTCTCTCCGCAGGCCTCGTCCAGATCCCCGTCAGCATGTACCAGACCGTGGTGACCAGCCTGGCCCAGGGGAACGGCCCCGTGCAGGTCGCGATGGCCCCGGTGACCACGCGGATAGCGGACAGTGCCGTCACCGTGGACGGGCAGGCGGTGGAAGTGGTGACCTTGGAACAGTGACGGGTGCCCCGCGGTGCCGGGAGCGTGGCGGTGATTTTTCATTTTTTTTTTTCTCTCCTCGTCTCTTTAAAAAAAAAACGCGAATGAAATTTCCATTTTTTTTTTTTTTTTTTAAGAAAAAAAACACACACAAAAAAAAAAAACCAAAAAACCCCGTGCGCCTCTCCAGAGATGAAATCAGGTGGCGTCATCGAGGAGTCTCCCAGCTTTGGATGCGAAGGGGTTTTTGTTAACCTTATTATTATTATTATTATTTTTCTTTTTTTTAAAGGAAAAAAAAAAAAAATGAAATAGCAGAGGGTGTGTGTGTGTCAAGTGCATTTTTATAGCGCCGCTGAGCTCGTAGGAGCGAGCAGCCACGTTCTGACGGGACTTTCGTTCAAAAGAAACAAAAAAAAGAAAAGCAGCCCCCCCTTCGCCCCCTTTTCCCCCAAAGTGGAACGGAGCAGGGTGAGGCCGAGGGGGGGGGGGGATTTTGGGGGGGGCACACACGGACGCCCTCCGGCTGCGCCACCGCCCTCCGCGCTTGGTGAATTGGGATGGAAAGCTTTTAACGTGGACTTTTATATTTAAAAAAAAAAACAAAAAAAAGGACAATAAGAACAACAAAACCATCAATTTGGAAAAGCCTCTTCTGGGGAAAACGCCTTGTGGGACTGCGGGGGGGGGGGGTGGCAGCTCCCCCCCCCCAGGGGACAGCTCTGCCGCGGGACCACCGCCGCCGCCAGCCCCCCGCTCCCTTTTTTGGTGCACACTGGAGACCCGCTCTTAATTCCTCTGCTCTGGAAAACGTACCTGCCGGTTTAGATCTTTTTTTTGGTTGTTTTTTCCTTTTTTGTTATTATAATAATAATTATTGTTATTATTATTTCCTCCTGCGGGGCTTGGGAACCGAGGGGAACCGCCCCGAAAGGAGCTCGGGCTGCGCCGGGACGGATGCGGGGACCCCCCCGGGACCAGCGCTCAGCCCCCCCCCAACCCCTCCCCAAATTTCCCTTGCCAAAGAGCCACGGGGGGGGCTCCACCCAACCCCGCTGCCCCCCCCCGGGACCCCCGGGACCCCCAAATCATCCCCTGGGAGCCGTGCACCCAGTCCTGCTCCATGCCCCCCCCTCCCCGGCACATCTCCGCCACCCAAAACCCTCCAAAGGAGGGAAGGGGGCGCGGGGGCCTTTTTGGGGACAGATCCCCCAATTTGGGGCCATCCCAGCGGGCCAAACCTTTCCAACCGAGCCCCCCCCATCTCCTCCTCCATCCCCGCGGCGCGTGCAGTCGTGCATGGTATTTAATTTTTTGGGGTTTTGTTTCGTTTTTATTATTATGACGATTTTTCAAGTGGCCGTTCACAAAGTTCTCCGCGTCTCGCTCCGCCCTCGAGGCAATTTCCAGATTCTTGTATTTTTACTTTGTTTTATACGGGAAATATCAAAAAAAAAGCGTCCTTTGTACCCATTTCTTCCGTAACCTTTTAACGAGGGGAGGGAGGGCGAGCTTGCCCTAGCGGCGGTCCTGGTTTCTCCGCTTTTGGGTATTTTTTTATTTTTTTTTAATTTTTTTTAATTACGATGATTTTTATTTTTTTTTTTTAAAAAATCGTCGTTGTGAAGATGTCGGTGGCTTTCACGTCCGTGTTCCTTTGGCGGTGAGATGACGTTCTCCTAGTCTGAGAGGTTTTCCCCCTTTCCCCTCCTCCTCCCCCCGACCCCAAAAAAAAACAAAAAAAACACAAAAACCAAAACCAGGCGAGTAGCAGAGCATGGACCCCCCCCCCCCCCCCCGTTGTTTTTTTCCCGGTGTCTATTATTATTGCCTCCTTCAATAAATTGTTACAGATGTGTCTACCCGCGCCTCCCGCTCCTCTTTTGGGCATTTTCCCAGGGTTTTGGGGCTCTCCTGTACCCGCAGCGTGCCTTGGGGGCAGGATCTGTGCTTGACGCACTCGGTGGCCACCCCACAGCCTCCCAGTAGCCCCAGTAGCCCCCAGTATCATGGGGGGGGGAGGATGAGGAACGGACGGGGAGGAGGATGAGGAACGAGGAGACACCATGGGAATTGGGGTGTCCCCGTCCCGTCCCCCCCTACAATTTGGGGTGCCCCCATGGGGTCGGCAGCACGGCCCCGGGGGGGGGTCTGAGCCCGGCAGACGTTGCCCCCAGGCTTTAATCTGCGCTAATCGGGCTTTAATAAGCAGCTCGGGGCCCCCCGCTGGGCTCGGCCCCGTTTTTATCCCCACCCCATAACGGGGAGCCCGATCTGGGCACTGGGAGGGTCTTTGGGAACTTGGGGGGGTTTGGGGGGCTCCCCAAGCATGGTTGCCCCCCCCCCCCCCCCCCCGTGTCCCAGCTGGGTTTGCTGCCGCAGCCCCAGCCCTGCTGCTCACAGCGGCCCCAAATGCAGGATTTGACCCCAAAAGCTCTATGGGGTCCAGTTAGGGGCTGGGAGGGGGGGGCAGGCCTTGGGGTGAGCCCTGCTGGGGTCTGGGGGTGGGGGTGGGGGGGTGCTGGGGGGCGGGGCCTGGTGGGGTTATTGGGGGGATGGGGTGATATATCGGGGGGGGGTGTGATATATCGGGGGGTGATATATCGGGGGGGTGTGGGTTATCGGGGGGGTGATATATTGGGGAGGGGGTGTGATATATCGGGGGTGTGATATATTGGGGGGTGGTGATATATCGGGGGTGTGATATATCGTGGGGAGGTGTGATATATCGGGGGGTGTGATATATCGGGGGGGTGATATATCGGGGAGGGGTGTGATATATCGGGGGGGTGATGATATATCGGGGGGTGTGATATATCGGGGGGAGGCGTGATATATCGGGGGGGTGATGATATATCGGGGGGGTGATATATCGGGAGGGGGTGTGATATATCGGGGGGAGGTGTGATATATTGGGGGGGGGGGTGATATATCCGGGGGGGGTGTGATATATTGGGGGGGGTGGGGGGGGCGATATATCGGGGGGGGTGATATATCGGGGGGGGTGATATATCGGGGGGGTGATATATCAGGGAGGGGTGTGATATATCAGGGGAGGGGGGTGATATATCGGGGGGGGGCGGGGCTGGGGAGGGTGCCCCGCCCCCCCCGCCCCCCCCCCCCCCCCCCGCTGCCCTTGGGGTCAAGGCACCGGTGTTGGGGGAATGGGGAGTGCTTGGGGGACGGACGGACAGACGAGGAAAGAGACAGACAGACGGACAGCCTGTGCCCCCCCCCCCCCCCTTTCTGTCCATCCGTCCGTCCGTCCCTGCCCCCATCACGGGGGGGGGGGGGGGGGGTTGATTTGCAGCCCCCTAATCCCCGCCTGATCCCATCTCCGCGGGCTTACGCCGAAAGCCCCGTAATCACCCGGCGCTGCCCTACATATCCCTACCCCCCCCGGGGGGGGGCTTCATCCCCCCCCACCCCCCCACCCCACAAAACCCCCACCTGGAGCCAGAACCCCAAAAACCCAAACTTTCAGCCTCCCCCTCCCCAAAACCGCCGTCACCTCCCCGTTGGGGATGGGGCAGGGATGAGCGGCAGCATCGCCCCTGCCTCAGTTTCCCCCCCCCCTTTTTCCTCGAGGTGGGGGCCATATAATCCCCCCCCACACTGCCCGATGCCCGGAGTCACGCGGGACACGCGGCCGCGATGCTCCAATGACCGCCTTCCGCTCCCAACCCCCAAACCCCCCCCAAAACCCGCCAAAAAAACATTTTAGGATCCCCAAGTCAAAGCAGAACCCCCCCAGCCTCAGCACAGCCCTGGGTTTTGGGGTTTGGGGGGGGGGCCGTGTCTGCGGCGGTTCCCCGGGGCTGTAGTTGGCAAGTCTAGAACCACCGGATCCCGCTACCGCACCAGTGTGAGTTCTACCATTGCCAAAAACAGCCCCAGGAATGGAAAGCTGAAAAAAATAAATAAATAAATAAAAACCCCCCAAAATTCCCCTTCCATCCCAAAAAATCCCGGCCGGGGTTGAGCAGCGCCTAACGATGCCCCCGTGGATGTTTGAGGTGCTCCATGGGATGGGGATGGGCACCGCAATATCAAAAAATGGGGAATTTGCCCCATCACCAAAAAATGAGGAATTTATCTCATCGCCAAAAAGTAGGAATTTAACCCAACACCAAAAAATGGGGAATTTATCCCATCACCAAAAAATGGGAAATTTATCCCAACACCAAAAAAATGGGGAATTTGCCCCATCACCAAAAAATGGGGAATTTGCCCCATCACCATAAAACAAGGAATTTACCCCATCACCAAAAAATGGGGAATTTATCCCATCACCAAAAAGTAGGGAATTTACCCCATCACAAAAAATGGGGAATTTAACCGAACACCAAAAAATGGGGAATTTGCCCCATCACCAAAAAATGGGGAATTTATCCCATCACCATAAAACAAGGAATTTACCCCATCACCAAAAAACAGGGAATTTATCCCAACACCAAAAAATGGGGAATTTGCCCCATCACCAAAAAATGGGGAATTTGCCCCAACACCAAAAAATGGGGAATTTGCCCCATCACCATAAAACAAGGAATTTATCCCATCACCAAAAAACAAGGAATTTGCCCCATCACCAAAAAATGAGGAATTTATCCCATCACCAAAAAGTAGGAAAGTCACCCCAACACCAAAAACTGGGGAAATTACCCCATCACCATAAAACAAGGAATTTACCCCATCACCAAAAAATGAGGAATTTACCCCAACACCAAAAACCGGGAAATTTGCCCCATCCCATCCACATTTCGGGCAGGTTTCCATCTCTCCTTGGCCCCAAAACTCAGGGGGGGGGTAAATCTGCCGCGTGTCCCCCCCCCCCCAATATTCGCTGCTCTCTCCGCCTCCTCCCATATTGGCACTACACATAATTGCTCAAAAGACAGAAAGCAAAGCAAAAATGTGCTAGTGCCAAAAAGGGCCGGGCGGGCCTGGCGGCGGCCCCGTAAGGCTCGCGGGTCTTTCTCTGCTCTGTTTATGGCCCTATGGTAATTCACTGACCGCGGGGTTGCACAGTGAATTCTACCAGTGCCATACACAGAACAGGAGTAGCGAGCTCGCACCCCCTTTTCGGCCCGTTTTTACCCCAAAAACCTCGCCCTACCCAGGTCTTTTTGGGTGCGCCTCGAGTTGAGCATCCCTGCACCCCAAGGATTTTACAACCCTTTTTTTTTTTTTCCTGGATGAAGACCGAAAAGCAGCGCTGGGGAGGTTGGGTTTTAATTAGGAAGCATCGGGAAGGTTTTAATTAGGGGGGTGCCGCCTGCGCCCACCCTCACCCCATTGCCCTCCGTGGGTGCCCACCGAGCAGCCCCGACCTCCATCCCCCGAGAAAAGCCATAAAAAATGGGAACAAACAATTAATCGACCTGCAGAAGGCTCCAAAACCCTTGGATCTAAGCCGGGGTCGATAAAAGGGCCGCGGGGGGGGGGACGCTCACCCAGATGCAGCCCCCTGGAGGGGGGCCCCAGGGCTCGGCTGGAGCCGGAGCAGCCCCGGGTGTGGGGACGGGGATGGGGACGGGGACGGGGACAAGGACCCGGTCACTGGGGGGGTTATATGGGACCGGGGTGCCCTGGGTGGCTGCAAACCCTACAAAAAGCTGCAAGCCCCCCAAAAGGCTGCCACCCCTCCCAGATGGCCGCAAAACCCCAAAAATGGCCGCGAAACCCCAAAACGGTTGCGAAACCCCAAAACGGTTGCAAAGCCCCCAAATGCTGGTACCCCCCTTACCTTGTTCCCCTTATCTTGGGGTAAAAAACCCCCAAAAGGTTCCACCCTCCCCACCTGTTGGCAGCCCCCCCAAATACCTACAAAGCCCCCAAATTCTCCCCAAAACCCCCAGCGGCCTCGAGCCCCCCGGGTGGCTGCGCCGCCGCCGCCGTCCCCGCGGGGCCGTGCCAAGCGGCCATCGCGGAACAGGAGGAGGAGGAGGAGGAGGAGGAGGAGGACAAGGCACAAAGTCCCCTTTGTGTCGGCCCCGAGCTGAGGCCCCAAAAAAAGGCCCGGGGGGTGCCCGGGGCCTCGTGCCGGCCTCAAATTTGGGGCCGAAACAGGCCCACGGCCGCCTTCGCTCAACCTCGGGCATCCCGCGATTTCGGCAGCCGCGGAGCTCTGCGCGGCCAACGGGGACGGATTTGTCCCCCCCTAAGCCCTCACCCCGTAGCAAAGATCCCAAAAAAAACCCAAAGGAGCCCCCACGGGGTTGGGATCGCAGCAGGGCCCCGAGGCCGCGCGGCCACGTCCCCGGCACCGCTCACCTCTGGCCGTGGCGAGGCCGGGGGGCACCTTGGTGGCACCTTGGTGGTGGCACCGTGGTGGCACCGTGGTGGCTTTGGGGACACGGGTCCTTGGGGCCGGCATCCTTGGCGTGACTTTGACAGCGACGGCTTCGCCAAATCCCCGCGTGCCCCCATTTTTGGCAGGATCGGGCCCTTCCCCGAGAGTGGCCGCGTGTCCCCTGCGCCCCACCCCTGGGTGCCGCGGATCCCAACCGGGGCGCAAAGGGAGAGGGGATGGGAAAGGGGGGGGGGGATTGGGGGGTGGCAGCTCTTGGAGGTGCCCCCCTCGTCCCCGTCCCTGTCCCCTGCCTCCGCCCAAGGCCACTGCGGCAGCTCAGGGCCCCCCCCGGCAGCTCAGGGCCCCCCCGGCCCCGGTGCTGAGCCTGCCCCTCTGCGGAGCCGCCGCACCCCGGGCAATGACGTTGGGAGATGCCGCATTGCGGATGCTGCCCCCCCCCCCGCCTCGGGGGGCCCCCACCCCCCCTCCGGCCCCGCTCCCGGCAGCCTCAAGGCCCCCAGATCTTCAGCAGGGGGGTCCCCTGGTCCCCGAGCCATTTTTAGGGGCGAGGAGTCCCTAAAAATGCCTCCCCGAGCCCGAAATGCCGCGGGTGGCACCCAAAGATGCTCGCGGCCATAACACCAAGATGGTGCCCGGCCGCTGACACCACCCCATAAGGGATGGGGACCGAAGGGTTTGGGGCTGCCCAGTGGCTCCCAGTGGATCCCAGTGGATCCCAGCAACGCCGGCCCCGCTGTGGGGTGCGGTGAGGGTGGGTGCCCCAATTTGTGAGGCCGCTGCCCCATCTGTGGGTATGGGATGGGGAGAGCCCGGGTGGGGACGGGGATGGGGACGGGGATGGGATGGGGATGGAGGTGGGTGAAGGGATGGGGATGGGATGGGGAAGGGGAATGGGGGCAGGAATGGGGGCAGGAATGGGGACGGAGATGGATAAAGGGATGGGAACGGAGATGGGGAAGGGGAATGGGGACAGGAATGGGGACAGAGACGGGTAAAGGGATGGGGACAAGGATGGGGATGCAGAAGGAAAAATGGACGGGGATGGGGATGGGGACGGGGAATGAGAAGCGGATAGGGATGGAGACAAGGACGTGGCTGGGGACAGGGATGGGGTCAGGGATGGGGTCAGGGACGGGGATTTGGATGGGTTTTGGGACGGAGACGGGGATGGGGACAGAAGTGACGATGGCGATGGGGACGGGGAATGGGGACAGGGACCGAGGCTGCAAAGGGGACGAGGACGGAGCTGCCGGGCACAACGAGGAGCCCGTTTGGAGGCTGAGCAGGGCGCATTTGTGCCGCAGTGCCAGCGACACGGGGGGCACTTTTTTCCCCAGGACCCCCCCAACCCCAAAACAGCCCCCAAATGGGCCCAGGACCCCACGGACGGAGCCCTCAGTGTCCCCTACGCGGGGTTGTTGGGGTCACACCGGGGCCGGGGGCTGCTCTGGGGGGCCCTGCACAGCCCCGGGGTGGGGATGGGTGAGGGTAAGGACCCCGGGGGGGTCACAGCAGCCCCCCCCCGGTTGTGGGGCACCCATGGGTGCTGCTCAGAGCGGGGCCGAATTTGGGATTTCGTTGCGGGCGCTGCCGGGTGGCGACACCGGAGCTGCAGCCACCGGGGTCGGGCTGTGATAACGGCGACCCCAAGGATTTCAGGGGGAATAAATGGGGCCGATCGGGGCGGGGGGGGCACCCCGGGACCCCAAATAACCCCCCCAGGGCCGGAGGGGTTTGGGGTTCGGGGCTGCGCCCCGCTTTCGTTGTCGCCCCTTTGGACCCGCGGGGATGCGGCGGCTCCGGAGCACCCCCGACGGCGGAGGTTTGGGGGGGTCCCCGAGCCGGGGGAGGGTCCCTAAATAGGTGGGGGGGTCCAGGGGGGCTGCTGGATGGGGTCGGAGGGGGAAGAGATTGGGATCATCCCGGGGGGGGGCTCGGTTTGGGGGAGCCCCACGTCGAGGAAAAGCCGCGGGTGGGAAACGCAACCCCGGGGCCGGATCCTGGGGGGGGTCCTGGGGAAAAAAGGGGGGGTCCTAAACCCCAGGGGGGGTCCAACCAGGTTTCCCCCCCCCAAATCCTTTTTGGGGACCAGGCGGCCGCACTTACCTCAGCTCCGGGCGCTGCGCCTCGGCTCCGGGCGGCCCGTCGGGGGTCACCGGGGGGGGGACAGGGATAAAAGGGGGGGGGAATCGGGGTAAGGGGACCCTAGGAGGTGAAGGGGGGGGGGGTCCCGGCCACCTCCCACCTCCCCAGCGCTCGCCCAAATGGCGAGGAGCGGAGGCGGCGGCGGCCTTAGCCCGGCCGGGGGGACCCCCCCCCGCGGCTGCAATTGGCCCAGGTGCCCCAGAAGGTGGAGCCGGGACCGAGGAGAGAAGCCGGGGGGGGGTGGGGGGGGGTGGAAACCAGCTGGGGGGGTGCGTTAGGGAACGGCCTCACCTTGGGCCACCCCCCCTAGGAGCCGCCTCCCACCCCCTTCCCAAAAATCCCCCAGCCGGGGGGGGGTCCTATAGGGAAATGCTTATGGGGAAAGCACCCCGGACCCCCCCCCAAACTTTAAAATTAACCCCCGGGGGATGGGGTTAATGAAAGGGGGGGGCACACAGTGGGATGCTGCCCCCGGACCCCCCCCACTTTAAAATTAACCCCTGGGGATGGGGTTAATGAAAGGGGGGGGCACACACATAAGGGGATGCTGCCCCCCCCCCCCCCCACCCTCCCCATCCTTCCCCGTAGGCTCGGGCCGGTTGCGGAGGCTCCGTCCCGGGGGGGGGGGGGGCGGGCAGGGGGCGGCTGAGCCCCTCTGAAGGCTCCCCCCGGGGGATTTTATAGCCCCCCGGGGCCGCTCGCCGGCTGGCGGACACCGGACACCGGGGGGGTGGGGGGGGGCCCCGCACCTGAGCCGCCACCGATCCGGTTTCGGTGCCCGGGGAGACCGGGGGGGGGGGGAGGAAAGCGATCCCTTAACCCCCCCCCCCCCCCCCTCCTCCTCCTCTTTTCTTCCTCCTCCTCCTCCTCGCAGCGCCCCGGGGAGGGGGGAAATGGGGAGGGGGGTGTTGGGGGGACACTTGGATGCCCCCCCCCGTATGGAAAAGGGCCCCCCCCAGTGCTGGGATGCACCCCCTGGGGGCACGGTTGGATCTGAGAGGTACAGGAGGGTGTTGAAAGTACGGCTGGGTGCCCCAAAAGAGCCACGATGCACCCAAAACAGGCACAAATAGCCCCAAAAGAGACACAAACGGCACCAAAACAGCACCAAATGTGCCCAAAAATAGCCCCGATGCACCCAAAACAGACACAAATGCCCTAAAAAAGTGCCAAACATCCCCAAAAAGACACAAATGCCCCCAGAACAGACACAAACAGCCCCAAAAGAAGACACAAATGTGCCCCAAAACAACCCCGACACCACCAAAACAGACACAAACACCCCAAAACCAGCCTCAAACGTGCCTCAAAATAGCCCTGATGCCCCCAAAACAGGCACAAACACCCCAAAAACTGACCCATACATGCCCAGAAATAGCCCCAATGCCCCCAAACCAGCCACAAACACCCCCAAAACAGAGAGGAGTGCTGCTGAAACAGACATGAACATCCCCAAAGCACACAAAAAACCCTAAAACAGACAAAAACACCCCCAAAACAGGCACAAACAGCCCTGAAACAGGCACAAACATCCCCAAAATACACAAGGTTCCCCAAAACATGCACATAGGGCCGCCCAAACTGACACAAACACTCCCATAAGACACACAAAAGGCCCCAAAATACACACACAGACATCCCAAAACAGACACAAACGCCCCCAAAACAAACCAGAACATCCCCAAAACACACAGGAGCATCCCCAAAACACACAACACCCCCCAAAAAACATGCTCATAGACAGGAAACCAATACAACACCCCCCAAAAATTTACAGGAGCAACCCCAAAACATGCAACAACATCCCTGAAACACACACAGAAATATCCAAAACATGCATGGGCACCCCAAAACAGACACACAAAAATGACAGGAGCAGCCCTAAAACAAACAAGAACACCCCAAAAGACACAGAACCCCCCCTAATAGTCAAAAAACCCTCCAAAACACTCGCAGATACCTCCAAAACACACATGGACACCCCAAAACAGACACAAACACCCCCAAAACAGACACAAACAACCCCAAAACACTCACAAATGCCCCTAAAAAAGACACAAGTGGCCCCAAAACAGACACAAACTCCCCCAAAACAGACACAAGTGCCCCCAGAACGGACAGGAACACCCCTAAAACAGACACAAATTCCCCAAAAACACACATAAGCACCCCCAAAACAGACACAAACAACCCCAAAACACTCAGAAGCACCCCTAAAACAGACACGAACACCCCCAAAACACACACAAATGCCCCTAAAAAAGACACAAGTGGCCCCAAAACAGATACAAACTCCCCCAAAATGGACACAGGCACCCCCAGAACAGACACAAGCACCCCTAAAACAGACACAAACTCCCCTAAAACAGGCACAAGCACCCCCAAAACACACACAAACACCCCTAAACCAGACAATTGCCCCCAAAACAGACAGGAACTCCCCCAAAACAGACACAAACTCCCCTAAAACAAGCACAAGCACCCCCAAAACACACATAAGCACCCCCAAAACAGACACAAGTGCCCCCAAAACAGACACAAACTCCCTCAAACGAGACACGAACACCCCCAAAACAGACACAACCCCCCCAAAAACAGACATGGGCACCCCCAGAACAGTCACGAGCACCCCCAAAACAGACAGGAACATCCCCAAACACACACAACGCCCCCAAACCAGAGGCCTACAATCCCAAAACACCCCCCAAACACCCCCAAAACACCCCCCCACGTACAACCCCCAACGCACGGCCTGCGCACAGGCCCCGACCATATTAAAAAAAAACCCTAAACCCCTTTTAGGACTCAATTTTATGCACATTTATGGGGCTATACACGGACACGTATATGGGGGGGGGTCACCTGAGCCCCCCCCTGAGCGCGGCGGCTGCTGGGCTCGGCCCCAAACCAGCCTGACCAGTTTGGGGCCTGTGGTGGGCTGGGACGGGAATGGGATCGGGATCGGGTTGCTGCAGGGCCTGGCGGCGGCCCCACACGGGGTGGAGGTGGGCAAAAAGGGGTCGGGGGGTCCTCGTTTTGGAGGTGAGACCCCCCAAGGAAGAGCCAGGGGGGTTTGTGGGGTGCAGGGGGGGTCGGTGTTAACGTCACGGGGCTGAGCTCGGTGTCGGGATGGGGATTGGGATGGGGTTGGGTTGATGGTGGATGTGGGACCCCGGGATGGTCCCGGGGAAAGGAGGGACCCCGGGATGGTCCCCAAAAGGCCAGGATAGTCCCCAAGATGTGGGGTGGTCCCCAAAACATGGGATGGTCCCCAAAAGGCCAGGATAGTCCCCAAAATGTGTGATGGTCTCCAAGAGCCTGGGGTGGTCCCCAAAACCATTGGATGGTCCCCAAGAGCCTGGGATGGTCCCCAAGACTTTGGGTGGTCCCCAAGATGTGGGATTGTCCCCAAGAACCCGGAGTGGTCCCCAAGAGCCTGGGATGGTCCCCAAAACATGGGATGGTCCCCAAAAGGCCAGGATAGTCCCCAAGATGTGGGATGGTCTCCAAGAGCTTGGGACGGTCCCCAAAACCATGGGATGGTCCCCAAGAGCCTGGGACGGTCCCCAAGACTTTGGGTGGTCCCCAAGATGTGGGATTGTCCCCAGGAGCCTGGGATGGTCCCCAAGGCTTGGGATTGTCCCCAAGAAGGGAACTCCCTGGGATGTTCCCCAAAACCTAAAATGGGCCCCAAGAGCCTGGGATCGCTCCCAAAAGCCCAGGATGGTCCCCAAGCAGGGAGACACCCCAAATGGTCCCCAGGTGCAAGGACGATCCCAAAAGAGCCCAGGATGGTCCCAAAAGACCCCAGGATGGTCCCAAAAGACCCCATGATGGTCCTAAAAGACCCCAGGAAGGTCCCATCACCAAACCAAGGCCGAGCTGTTGCCGCACCCCCCAAGCCCCCAAAAAGCTCCGTGCCGCAGGCACCACCCCAGAAAATGGCTCCGACACCCCAAAATTTGCGGGGCGCCGCCATGGGTAAGGTGTGGGTGCACTAAACCTTGGGGAACCGGGCACGTTGGACTCGTTGGGCTGCAAATCCCATCCACGGAAGGTCTCCATGCCCTATTGAGCACCCCCTCCCCGCCACCGTCAATATTTCGGGGTCCGGCCAAAAATTTCTTCGAGGCCTCACCCCCTCCACGAGCCCAGCGGAGCAAATGGCCCTGTTTAAAAATTGACAGCCCCTCGCTTTGCTCCTAACCCGAATATTTGATGCCGAGGAGCCTCCGGAAAGGGGCGGCGGGGGCCGGGTAGAGCCGCCCCGCTGGCGCTGAGGTTTTCGGGGCCGGGGCCGTGCCGGGGCCGGGTTTTTTTTTTCCAAGGCTCCTCGGCGGGCTCAGATGGGGATGGAAACGATAATGCAATATTGATGCGTCGGGATGAGGGAAAGCAACCCGAGTACATTAACTGCCCGGCCCTCCCCGGCACGTTTTTATGGCTGGCGGCGAGGTCGGGGCTGGCAAAACCCCCTTGAGAGCCCGGCTTGGAAATGGGGTTGGATCCGGGTTGGGGGGTGGGGGGGGGGGGGAGAAAAAGGTTGGGGATAATTTGGGGATTGTGAAGGGAGAGGGGGGTTTGGTTGTTCTGGTTGGGGTTTGGTTGGGGTTGGAGCCCCCTCAATGGGGTTTTGTGCCCCGCTGTTTGGGGTGGGTGGGGAGGTTGGGGTGAAGCTGCCGGGCTCGGGTTCCCCCAGATTGGTTCCCAAGATGTGGGGTGGTCCCGAAGACCCTGGGGTGGTCCCGAAGAGTCTGGGATGGTCCCAAAGAGCCTGGGGTGGTCCCAAAGATCCTGGGATGATCCCAAAGAGCCCAGGATGGTCCCCAAGGACGGGAGGTGCCTTGGGTGGTCCCCACGAGCCTGGCGGGGTCCCCAAGATCTGGGATGGTCCCTAAAGACCCGAAATAGTTCCCAGAGAAATTTGGGGGCACGCGAGAGGAGGAAAAAAAATCTCCCTTTGGGAACAGGAGCTGCAAACCAAGGAGCACGGGGGGGCCCTTGGTGGTAGATATGGGGCAGGACCCCCGACCACGGGGAGGAGGGCGACGTTTGCCAGCACATCGGGATTGGGGTCCCTACCCCAAACCCATCCCTGTCCCTCCCCGAGGGGTTCGGGAGGCGCAGGGGGGGCTCACGCCGTGGCGGGGGGGCCGGGCACAGCCGGAGCATCATGCATTAGTAATGGGCAGCGATCCGAGCCGCGGCGCTGACGGCATTTCTTCCAGCCGGGGGAACAATTCGGGGCCGTAACCGGAGCCGGAACGGGGCAGGAGGAGAGGGCTCAGGTGTCCCCCATAGCCCTTGGGGTCACCTGTCTCCGTGCCCGCTCTGAGCCGCACGTCCCCGTCCCCACGGATAGGGATGGGGTCCTTTGGGTTCACCGATCCAGCCTGGAAAAGGGGATGGGGGAAGATTTGGGGTCCCTCTGGGAGCTGTGGGGTCCCTGCCACCTGCTGGGACACGGGGGTAAAATGTGGAACAGGGGGGACATCCCGCTCGCCCCCCATGGGGGGGCTTTGGGAAGGCACCCAAAACCCCATGGAGATGGCACCTAAAACCCCATGAAGAAGGCACCCAAAGCCTCATGGAGAAGGCACCCAAGGCCCTATGGGGAAGGCACCCAAAACCCCATGGAGAAGGAACCCAAAGCCCTTTGGGGAAGAAACCCAAAACCCAATGGAGATGGCACCCAAACCCCCGTGGAGATGGCACCCAGAGCCCTGTGGGATAGGCACCCAAAACCCCATGGGGAAGACACCCAAAACCCCATGAAGAAGGCACCCAAAGCCCCATGGGGAAGACACCCAAAACCCCATGGAGATGGCACCCAGAGCCCTGTGGGAAAGGCACCCAAAACCCCATGGGGAAGACACCCAAAACCCCATGAAGAAGGAACCCAAAGCCCTTTGGGGAAGAGACCCAAAACCCGATGGAGATGGCACCAAAAACCCCATGGGGCAGGCACCCAGAGACTTTAAGGGCTGGCACCCAAAGCTCCATGGGGGAAAAACCCCAAAGCCCCATGGAGCTGGCACCTGGAGCCCCATGGAAGAGGCACCCAAAGCTCCATGGGGGCAGCACCCAGAGCCCCATAGGGAAAAACCCCAAAGCCCCATGGAGCTGGCACCCGGAGCCCCACGGAGAAGACACCCAGAACCTTTTAGGGCTGGCACAAAAACCCCATGAGATGGCTCCTGGGGGCACCAAGCAGCACCCACCCCCCTCTGGGTGTCCCCAAAGTCCCAAACCCCAGCCACGCCGTGCCCCAAACCCATTGAGCTCGGTGGGGTGGGAGGGGGCAGGAGGGGGACACGGAGGCGCACCAGTTGTGCGCGTACTGGGCAGAGTGGGAGGCTACTGGTGGGGCTCGGGGGCCACCTGCTGGGCAGAAGGGACAGCGCTACCCCCAGCTGGCCCTAAAAAAAACCCTGAATTGGACAAAAAGGGGGGCGCAAAAGGCTGTGCCCCATTCCCTACTCCCTCCCCAAGGCTGGTGGTGGCCCCAGGACGGGGTGTCACCCCCCCCCCAGTGTCACCCAAGGGTGCCAGGCTGGGTGCTGGCAGCAGGTGGCACCCTGCCACCAGCCAGGAGGGTGACATCCCTGTCCTGTCCCCCAAAATGTCACCGCTGGAGACCCCAAATCCCATGGGCGTTAATTACCCTGCGCCCCAGTGCCAAGAATTGGGGTGCGCTCAGCACCCGGCACAGCCCAGCCCCATTTTTGGGTGTCCCCCCCCATCAGACGGAGCTTTCAAGGTGCTGGGACTCCCCCAGGGCCCAAATCCGTGGCACAAGCAGGTGACCAGGAGCAGGGGGGCTCTCCCAGTATCCCCAGTAAGGCACTGGGAGAGCCCCGAGCTCTGCTCCCAGCCCCAATTTGGCTGCAAAATCTCCAAAAACCAACATCAAATCCCCCAGGGCACGGCAGGAGGAGCTGTGGGAGCTGAAGCAGGAGGCAGGCTCCGAGGTATAGACATTATTTTTTTATTTAAAAAAAAAAAAAAAGAAATAAAAGTTTACAGTTCTTTCATTATACACAACTCGGGGAGAGGTTAGAGGCGGAGAGGAGGAGGCGGTGGGGCCGGGCGGCGACGTGCCCACTACATCACGACGCAAGGGGGGAACACCCCAAAAAAAAAGGAAAAAAAGGAAAAAAAAGGAAAAAAAAAGGAAAAAAAAAATTTAAAAAAAAGGAAAAAAAAAAAAAGGAAAAAAAAAAAGGAAAAAAAAGGGGAAAAAAAGGAAAAAAAGGAAAAGGAAAAAAAAGGAAAAAAAAAGGAAAAAAAGGAAAGAAAGGGGAAAAAAAGGAAAAAAAGGGAAAAAAAGGGAAAAAAAAAAAAAAAAAGGAAAAAAAAAGGAAAAAAAAGGAAAAAACAAACCCTTTGACTCGAATGAATTGCAAAACACCCCGATCTCTTCAAGTATCACACGGGCAGTTAGACCATGGCCAGTTCTCAAACACCCCTGCTTAAAGTGCCAGCGGGACTGGGACAGGTCAAAAAGAAGCAAAAAGAAGAGAAAATGGTCAAACACCTCCCGCCCTGCCCCTTGATCCCACCCCCATTGGGGTCTGCTCGTCCCAGCCAGGCTGTGGGGTCTTGGGATGGTCGCAAAGGGGCTTTGTGGGCTCCATCTGTGGGGTCAAACGTTTGGCGATGGGGATGGGGACCACGGCCTCGGTGCCACCAAGGGGTCCCCAAGGAGCTGGGGGGGTGGTTGGTGCACCAAGAGGTGAGGCAGGTTTTGGGGTTGCATGAAAAAAAAACTAAAGAACAAAGGGGATATGGGTTTGGGGACCCAGGGACGAGCCTGGGGCTGGGGGGGGCTGAGCAGCTCCCGCCCCCACAGCAGAGGGCAAGGCGGCAGCAATCTTGTTTTAATTATTCATGAAATAACCCCCAAAAAAAGCTCAAACTGACCCAAAGAAGAGCTGCAAGAGGGCTCCACCTTTTCCTTCCGGACCACGCAGAGGGTTTTATTTACAAACTACTTCTTTCGGGAGGAGGAGGAGGAAGACTCGGAAACCAAAAGGTGAAAAATGACATAAAATGAAGGGAAAAAAACAAAAAAAAAATAAGAGTGGTGCAAGGAGGCCACAAGCAGGCGGCCCCGACCCTTTTCCAGCTCATCCCCTAAAAGCATCTCGCCCTAAAAGCATCGTGCAGCAAGGGCAGGGTGCCAGGGTGGTGATTTTGGGCACAGCTCAGCCCCACTCAGGGGCATTTTCCAAGAAAAAAAACAGCTCTCGAGCCCCCCATCCAGCATCCACGAGCCCTGCCGCGTCCTCACCCCGTTATTTTGGGGGCGCCTTCTTTAGGATCGCGCTCACCCCCCAAAAGGAGAGGGGAAGGGGCGAGCTCGATGCCTCGAATCTGACCTGGAAGAAGGGGACAAAAAAAGGTTACCTGCAAAGGAAGGGGGAGGAGGTTAATCAGAACACTTTTTTTTTTTTTTGATACAATATTGAAAAAATACAATTTTTTTATTGTGTTTTTTTTTTTTTTTTTTTTCTCCTTTTTAAACCGAAATCACCACCCAGCACTCGCTCTACTCCTACGTAGCACCTAGAGGAGAGGTCACAGCACAAGCAGACGGCGGGGGTGGGCAGGGAAGCGAGGTCAAAACGGTGCCAGCCCCCCGTGCCCCCCCCCCCTTTTCCCCCAAAAAATGAGAAAAAACAGCGTGCTAGATAAAAGTACACCTTTACATGATAAATAGTTAAAATTACCCTTCCAACAAGCCACAAATGCTAGATAGAGAACTTCAGCACAGTCACTAGCCACAGCCCTACATTACTGCTTCAAAACAGAAAAAAAAAATTAAAAAAAGGGGTGTGGGGAGGGGAAAAGGGGAGGAAAACCCTTTAAAACCCTTTAAAACCCTTTGCTTCATGCCCGTAATTAACATAAAGGAAACTCTTTGTATATTTTTATTAAGGAAAATCATGCTAAAGCAAAATGGTACGAGGTTTTTTTCTTTTTTTTTTCTTTTTCTCCGAAACGACGACAAAAAAAAAATTGATTGTGCTTTATGAATGAGAGGATTGTAACCTTCCAACCCCGCTGACTCAAAGCTCGGTGGCGTTCCTAAAGGCAAAAAAAAAAAATAACAAAAAAAACCAACACTTCTGGGAAAAGGAAAAACGTCCCCAAAATGACCCAAAAACTCCGCTCGAGGGTTGCGCAGGGTGGGTGGATTTTCCATGCACTGTCCTCGTAGGTTGCACCACAAATGAAAATAATCCTTGTCCAAACCCCTCAGAACCTCCCCCCCTACCCCAAAAAAATTAAAATAAAATAAAATACAGCAGGTAACATTCAACGTCCCGACTGGAAATCCGTCTCAGTCCAAACCTCCACGACACAGCTCTCCGAGTTCAAGTAGACACCAGCAGCCCAGGTAGACATTTGCTATAGCGGGTTCTGGAGCATCGTTAACAAAAAAAACCTCAGCTCGCTGAGAGACACCAGGAGAAATCAAAACGTTTCAGACAGAAGCGTCCTGAAAGGAAGGAAAAAAAGAAAAAAACAACCCAAAAAAAACAAAAAACGAGCAGATTCACTTGCTTCCTCAATCGGTGCTTTTAGTCTTTTTTTTTTATTCATCTCAATTTTTTTTGTGTTTTTTTTTTTTTTTTTCTAGATCATATTCTTTAACTTTCAGAAATTTTAATCCTGTTGTACACACACAAGCAGATGGCTACCAAGCTGGTGCAGAAGGGGGTGGGGTGGGGTGGGGAAAAAAAAAAAAAAACAAAAAGGAGGAAAATAAAATCAGTGCCGATGGATTCGTGGACTACAGCCAACGGGGGCCAATCTTCGTGGATCTGAAGCTCTCAGCAAGGCAAATCCATCTGGTCAGAGAACCCTCCGAGGGGACAGAGGTGTTGGCGAGGTGTTTAACCATACTTCAAGCAAGAGGCAAAGCAAAAACTTGAAGCCGTTAAAGGGCAGCAGTTCCCAAACCTAGGACAAAAGGAAGAGTTTGACTTCACCTGTGCTCCGGCTAAATCAAAGCACTGCTTAGAGAGCATTGTTTGTGTGGTTTTTTGTTTGTTTTTTCCTCCCGAGAAGGGAACAGCTCGTAATCCAGACCGAGAAAAGTGAGCAACATCCAGATGAAGGCTTTCAAAAAAAAGTCCCAAGAGCAACTAGACCAGTGGTTGTCAGTCCCTACAGTTCAGAAGGGCAGGCAGGAGTCCACGTATGAAAACGGACTGAAAATCCAAGTCAAAAATCCTTAAGCTCCAAGGCTCTGAATAGCTCCATGCATTTGTGGTGTTTTTTTACTTACTCTTTTTTTTCTTTTTCTCTCCCTAAACGTGACTCCACACAAAATACGATCAGCAAGGTTGACCTGAAGGAGCACCTTTTATTCCACTGTCTGATCTACACGGTTAGTATATTATCCCCCAGATTATTTATTTCTTTTTTTTTTCTTTTTTTTGTCACTTTTTGAGAAAAAAAACAAACGCTGTTCCACGTCAGCATCCAAGGTGGTGTCTTTGGAAACCATCGATCAGAAAAAGCAAACGTCTCGGCTCCCTCCCTACCTCCCAGGGCAGCTGTTTGTAGCTGACAGTTCAGTAGCACAACAAGTCGACTTGGCCAAATGGAATCTGAATGCATGCATTCGGGCTGCATATTGCTACCAAAATGGAATGTGGGAATATGCTATGCACCTCGGGTTTGAGAAATGACCAAGGAACAAACAAACAAAAAAAAAAATCAAGATCTAAAGGGTGATATATATATATATATCAATGCTATTATTCATAAAAACCTTGTTTAGTAATAAAAAAAATTGCTTTGTTTAAATATGAATATTATAGTCTGCTTCTCATGGTTAGGAAATTAGAGTCTCTCTGAAAAGCAGGTGGCCTCTTCTACTACAACTCCATATCCTGAGCCTCATCTTCCGAGAAGTCGGACATGGAGCTCTCGGATGAGCTGTCCCCGGTGCCTTCTTCCTGTTCTTTTAGTGCTTCTTCTGTTGCATATTTCTGGATGTATTCTGCGTGTGACAAGAAAAGAGAAGGCATTAAAACAGCATATATTCAACAGGGAGAGGGTGGCTAAGCTAGGGCTAACGTGTGGGTTATAGGGGTTACTGCGGGATGATCATATTCCTCTGCCCAAAGGCAGAATTGTGCAGCAACACGGGATGAAAACACCCAAAAGCAATCAGAGACACGCACGATCCTTGAAAATCCTTGAAAATGTGCTGAAAATCCTTGAAAATGTGCTGTCTCCACGCTCCCCCACCACTGGTACATGCACACACACAGCTAGAAACACCCCAAGTTGTCCCTCGTGGAGTTTCTTTCACATTTACTGTAATAGGATTACGTTTGCTGCCAAAGCAGAAGCTTCCATGGTGACAGAACGAGCCTAAAAGCCATCAAGGTGTCACTAGTACATAGCCTGGCTTAAAAAAATTAGGATCTGAAGGTTTGACCTGATAGCACAGGACAGGAGTCACCGAAACCTACCTGAGAGACTGAGGAGGAAGAGAAGAAATCTCAGAACAAACCAGGTGTCCCCAGTTTGGGATGGGAGAGACCGTGCCTAAGTGGAGTTTGAGGAAGAATGGATAGAGAAAAAGCAGAAAACTACTGCGGGAATGGGTTTGTTTGAAGTGAAAACCCAAAGCACGTCCCCTTTTCCTCCTGGAGCAGCCCCTCCGAGGCTCAAGGAGGGGCTGGTGTCCTCAACATGGAGGTTATCTCGGCAGAGAAAGCCTTCTGGCTGCGCATCCGTGCTGAAAAAGCAGCTTCAGAGCACAAACAAGTGAAGAAACGTCCCGACAGCTCCTCTTCCACCCTGCATTTCAGCAAGGAAACGGGAGCTGTGCTTGTGCTACCTTCAGGGAATTTCAGCTACAAACTCATCTTCCTTCCAGACACAAAGGTCCTAAAATGCAAAGCTTTCCCCAAATAGCAATGCTAAAACCCTAAAATGAGGGGGAATTCCACCAGCCCTTCGTGCCCAAGGATGAGTCCCTGCATGGAAAACGTGCCACGTACCAGCCCAGCAGCCTTCCAAATCGTGAATTCTTTTATTTCTCCCCAGGAACAGAAGGGAAGGAGGTGCACAAGGACCTCCTCCAGGAGCACAGAAGTTTTTTTGTTCCATATCCCATCGGCAGGGGGATGCACTGCAGAGCTGCAGGAGGACACACTTAATATTTTTAAGTCCTAAAGCACAGGTTTCAAAGATTGGGCTTTTTAAAATTGCATTAAGACTCCATTTCTGGAGCTGATACAGGGACACGAAGCTCAGGCAGTTCCTCCAGGCCCAGGAGGATGGTACGGGCAGAAACTGAGGACAAATCCTCACGGAGGGGTCCCCAGGACGGAGCAGCTGGTGGCCTCGACAGACCAGCTCTGCCTTGGAAAAGCTTTCTGTGACCCAAGAGCTTGTGTCTAATGACGCATGTAGTTTCACTCTGACTGTTTAAGATACATTATTAACTCGCTCAGACTGCAAAAGCAGCTATTCAAATCTGTTTTACAAGAAGTTGTAAGAACTGATAAAGTATTAAAGGCAGCTCTGTAAACAGCAGGAAGCAGGGAGCACTCGAGGCCTCGCCACGCACCGCAGAGGCTCAGGGTGCTGCTGGGATCCTGGAGCACATAACGGGGACAGAAAAGCACCCCTGTCCTCCGTCCTTGGGTTCTGGTGGCTGAAAATCCCCTTCTCAGGAGGTGCTGGACTGTGATGATGGTGCTTAGGCCCTGCCTGATCGCATCTCCTACCTGTAGCAGAGATCAGGGGCCGCAGAGTCTGGGGCATCTGCCAAAAGAGACGGACACTGCAAGGTGAAAGAAAACGAAGCAGCAGAACTAATTGCATTTAAAGACGAGAGGAAGCGACTGAAAGAGGGATGCAAAATAAAAAAAGCATCCTGCCCTCAGAAGATTTACATGGGTGGGTGGGCAGCAGACGAGGAGCAGAGATAAGGAGATGGGATGGTGCCAACAGGACACATCCCTGGAGCAGCCACTCCCTGGAGCTTTCCAGGAACTGATCTCCCAGATAAGCTATTATTTCTTGCACAATCCAAAGGGAACCAAAAGTTCCCTTGCTGCAAACCTTGGGGTGTCCTGGATGACTGAGGTAACCTCTTCCTGGGAACTTCAGGATCAGATTCACTCCACGCTTACTCCAAACCCACCTAGGATGGCAGGACAGGGGCCAGAAGTGCTCCTTCACTGCCTGCTTCGAGTGTTCTCCAGCTGCTGATGATTTAGACACAGAAGCCACCAATTCTTACTGTAGGAAACTGCCTGAACCTAAATTGTTTCAGATAAAACGCGACTTAAAAGCACGTCAAATGTAAAATGCCATCTTCTGCCCAGGAAAACGACCAGGCCCCTGGGCTGGGCTTTTCTGGAGGTTTAACCTGAGAAAGGTCAAGCTTCCAGGGAGCTTTTGTGCTGAACGCTGTACTGAACTTGGATCTTCAGTCTATTAAGGGAAGATATTAAGGGAAGGACACGGAAACACCTAAATAATACTGAGAAACCATCTTCCCCTTCAAATCCCCAAAGAAAAGCCTTGATGTACTGTCCCTACCGGGGAAATTCCACTCGGATCCATCTGTTTTGAAACCCTGGGGCAAGAAGAAGGAGCTGTGGTTATGCCCCGTGGCTGGGGCACGCCTGTGAGCTCTTCAAAACACCAGCACAGCGACCTGGAACCTCACAGCCACCAGGCAGGACGGGAGAGCTGCTCCCAGCACCAACATCCAACCCGCCCTCAGCGCCCTTTGACTGCTGCTGCTCACCACCCTGCCCTCCCCGAAGCAGCTTTCGTGCTAGATCTACCAAAAAGAAGGCAAAAGGAAGACACGAGGGGGTTAAGAGCTCAACAGAAGCGAATCCTGAGCCATTTTTGGCTGTCTGGAGCCCACCCCAGCCATAAGACAAGGCACCCTGATGAGGACTGTCAAAAAAAAAAAAAGGGAGGATGTGGTTGTGTCCATTGATCAACGTAAAGGCTCTCAGGCTAAGCATCCCATTTTCCAGCTCTGTATCAGCAATATCAAATATTTACACCTCCCACAATAAATCCTGATCTGTTTAGGGCTCACACCAAGGACCACGGCGGCTCCAGACCTCGTGCAACATCTCTAAGTCTACGCCTGCCTCCTCGCTACTGCTCCACGCGCTCATCACTAAAAAATGAAGAAAAGCAGCGATAAATTATGCATCTGCAATCCCGAGCTTCCCAGAGCAGAGCTGTTACAATCCATTGCCTCGGTTTTTACATGTCCAGGGCTATTTTTAAGAACACGACAATAAGGAGCAGCAACGTTTAGCTCTGCTCTGCTTGTCACGCAAGCCTGGGAAGAGACAGCAGAGGCAGGGCTCTTGGGTGCACAGACCACGAGATGTGTTTCAGCTCCTTCAAACTCCTTCCTCATCATCTTCACAGGCTGTGTCTTTCTTTTGGGACGGAGAGGAGGGAGCAGACTGCCCTATTTAGCCTCCCGTAGGATGTTCCTTGCAGCACCTGCCATCAGTCCGATGGGTTTCCATCAGGGTGCTGGAAAAATGCTGGATATTTTTCCCCCTGGTTCATTAAAACACAGAGGGCACCCAAAACATCCCTCATGCTGACCCTGGAGATTTCCTGGGACAAACCACTTTGCCTGAAGCTTGTTTGTATGAAAAAGAAAAAGGCAATGGACTTGAGGATCCCGAACAGGCCAGCTCTGCAGGGTAGCTCCTATGATCTTGTCACGCAGCTGGCAGAGGAGTCGAGCAAAGCGTGCTGAATAACTCAGCGCTGAAATCACAGCTTGGCTTCACCTCATTTGGAGTCCCACCCTCAAAAAAAAAAAACCACCCCGCAGTTGATGAAGGGTCATTTTGCATCAGAACAAAAACAACTCGAGGTTGAACCGCTCCGGCGTGACGTGGCAGCCCTGATGAAAGGGCTCCTCCGCCAAATCCCACAGCTCTCTGGTGTGCCCACGCTCTCGGGACACGGGAGGGATGTTGCAATGCTCTGTTGGGGCTCTGTTGCCCCATCTCACACAGAAGGACTATCAGATCGTGCTGCTGGGGGATGCTCTCCTGGCTGAGCAGGCCCTGCACACCCCGCTGGCTGGGCTCCCCCAGGCAAACAAAGTCTCATGGTTATTCAGGGACCAAAAAAAAAACCCAAAACTTGGCCGTGATCTCTATTCAAAACTTAGTTAAAGACCAAATCCGAAGAATTTGGTCAAATCCAAAGACCAAAGGCTGTAAATTACCAACTTCCAGGTTAAACACTGATTGTGATCACTGGATTGAGGGATAAAAAGCCAACAGCTTTTGCCACTGGCTCATTTCCTCCTCTCTTACCTACGTGCAGCTGATTCGGGGGAAGGCCAAGCACCTGTGTTCTTATTTTCTCTCATTTCTCAGGTTTCAGAAGCAAAACTAATTCAGTTTGGGTCTCAGCTTCCCAGAATTAGTCTTTCTATCCTCAGTCTCACCCATAAGAGCCCTTCCTGGGACCCTTCCCCAGTCCCCAGGAGCTACTGGCTCTTTATTTTTGACTGGTTTCATTTTCCTTCCGCAGGCAGACACAGCAGCACCCTCACAGGCTCTCCCAGGGCTCACCCATCCTCTCCAGACATTTTTAATGCTTAGCCTGGGCTCCCCGAGCTGAGTTGGAAGCCCGTGACCACATCCTGCTCCTGGTGACCCCAGGAGAAGTCACTCCCTTCCTCTTTGAAGGTCCCTTTGACATGTCCAAACCCCAAGCCTCGGCTGGAGCAGGCAGCACCAGCGAAGCATTACTTGGCATTTACTGAGAATTCCTGCTCTGTCACCCCACAGACGGCCTTTCTGCAGTGATACCATTGATTCTTTGACTCCTGCTCTGCCACGTTTCCCCAGAACTGCTAACAAGCACTTTTATTCAGTAATTGGGAACCGGGTATTTCCATCTGAGCACTTTTCCTTGTCCCTTTCTTCAGCAAAATACCTTTTCTTCCTATTTTTTTTCCCCCAATCTCCAAAAAACAGCATCGAATCCTAACCTACTATGCTTACCTCCCTGCTTAGGATCTGCAAACGAGCTAAAACCCTGCCCACACACTGCACACACCACACATACCATCTTCAAGCAGTATCAAATCACCCACCCCTTATTTCAGGCTACTTTCCTTTAAAACGAACGGGGTTGCTGTGACGGGAAGGAACGGGCACAAACCTGTTATAAATGTTGTTATTAATGAACTCGGCGTGTTATTCGTGCCCTTACCTTTAATTTTCTGTTTGTACTCTTCTGGTCGGTGGAGGTACATGGCTGCAGCGTCACCATTTAGAGGATCTATGGGGTTAGGATAGGCCAGCAGCTGGGGCAGGAACGATTCAAATATATTGGTGAGATCTGCAAGAGAAGGACATCGTTCACATCCACGGACCCAGAGTGAGGTGGATTCATCACCCTGCAGGCACTGACACTGAACAGCAGCACAAAAATGGGCAAAGAGGCTGAAAACCTGGGCACGAGGTTAAAATAAAGAGAAGGGCACCAGGGAAGGAGCACGTGGGGCTGGTAGGAAATCTGTGGGTGCTGTTGGGGATGTGCTGCAGCTAATTTCAACTACTCAACATCCCTACAACATAAATACAGATATCTGGGGGCTGAAGAAGTAGAAGGTGAGTTGTCTGGAGCATCAGTGGAAGCATGCTCAGCCCTGGCTTAAAAAAAAGAGAGAGAAAAACCAAAACCAGCACAATTCCTGCATCCCACCTCGCTGAGTTCTCCCACTTCTGCCTCCCTCTGTAAGCATCGTTACACAGATCTCGTGCTCCATGACTAAACGGACTCACCTCGAGCACAGAACACCTACAGGGCCGTAGCTGACGACTGAATTAAAGGAAAAAGCAACCAACGAGCCCCCCCTGCAATCCCAACCACTTCACAGGATGCAGAGATCCCAGGAACAGCGCAGTGCCAGTGCGCATCTGTCCCTAAATCCCCACCATCAAACATCTCCTGGTGCTGGTGAGTAGCTGTGGAGGCACGAAGCCCTCTTCCCACGTCCCTAAAACAACCAGTGGGGGTGTTCAGCCACAGCCCTGCATCACCCCTCCTCCTCGGGGGGCTTCAAAAGGGCTGTGTGACCCCCCCCAGAGCAGAGATTAATCAGGGTGAGGAGGGCTGCGTGCCACGTTTTGCTTTCCCCAGGGGGGTTGAGCTGCTGATAGAGGCAGAGCAGTGTTTGTTTTTTAATTATTCTGGTTTTAATATTCTCCGTATCTTATCAGAGCCACACAAAACCAGGCTCCAGCCTCACCACCGAAGATGCAGCCTCCAAAAAAAACATGCAGCAGGTCCCTGCTGCTGCCCAAAGCTTACATCCCCTGTGGATCTACAAACGTGTGCTTTCTGAATGGATTTGATCCTACCTAAGGCCAGGGAGACTCCAGGTGTTGTCAGTCCTTTCCTCCTGCATCAAGGTGTCATCGATTGCTACGGGTCACAACCAGCTGGTCTCTGCTTTTTGCAGGGGCACCACTAAGAAATTTGGTGATTTTACCCTGAAATCTTTCTAGTGTTAGAAGCTGCTGCCCCTTCCACCACCACAGGACGGTGACAAAGCCCTGGAGGGCACACCCAGGGTGAGAGCCTTGGCCAAATTTGCCACCGGTGGCACGCTGAGCACTCAGAGCCACCGACCAGTCCTAGGATGAGGCACAGCAGCAACTGGAAGAGGGATCTGAATCCAAAAAGTGACCACAAAGACAGTGACAGCACGCTGCAGGAATGCTTTCTGCCACAGCCTTGGGAGGGGCCTGTCCTTGGAAAACCAAATTTCACCATCCTAGGGCTTGGGTTCAGACGTATCAGCAAGAAGTTAACTCCAGCTTGCAGTGCCACCTGCTCTTGGATCAAATCTCCCCACGAGCAGGCTTAGATCAAGCTTCCCTTTATAGCCACAGGACACCTGAACTCCAGTGGCTGCCGAGCAGAGTCCTAAAAACCACCGTGACTCGCTGAACACGCCGCAGGGATTTTTTTATTATTGTTTTTAAGGAGACCTGAGGGATGTTCCCCTTCTTTCCAATCACTAAAAGCAGCGTTAGTTGAACGAGGATTGGTTGGATGTGAGCAGGGAGCCTGACAACAGCACCAAGGACCTGAACAAAAAGGTCGTTCCCTAAAGCCATGAGGTCCTCGTGAATTTATCAGTAGCTGTTCTGGGGCTCTTCCACTTTAATTCCTCCTTGAATTCTCTGACCCAGCTCCTCTGCCAGCACAGGAGTGCTCTGAGGGGTGACGCTCCCAACAACACAGCTGTGTCAAGAGGCACTGGAGAAATATTTCCCCCTTTCCACCCTCTCTGCAAGCTTCGAGGCATCCTACAGCAAAGCAAGGGGAGCCTGCAACGAGAGGACTGTCAGAAAATGCGCTTTGTAAGGAAAACTTTCACCTTGTAATGCCAGATTTCACCAGGTGCTCTGTACCAAAACCTCACCTGATACTTTCAAGTTTCCTCACATCGATACCACACAGAAAAATATGGGAGATTTTCTGCAAGCTTGCTGATATTAATACATCAGAAGCAAAGGAAACAACTAAGATTTTTTTCTACCTTTTTGAGCAACAGCAGAAATACAGCAGCACTCATTAGGAAACCTGTCCACGTGGAGCACGCAGCCACACCAGGGAAGCTCAAGGCATTTGGGTTCGGAGTTAGGATCAACAAGCTGCTACAGCAATTTCCCAGCCAGCACTGGCCAAGCCCAATCTTCCCTCCCAAACTGTGCTCGTGAGGAAGGAGAAGTGGCTCAACTGCTCGAAAACTCCAGCTTACAGGGGTAAATTTGGGCTTTCAAGGGAAAACGTGAAGGATTTGATGTGCACATTTCCTTGAATACTTTTCCATAGCACAGGATTGGAACACCTGAAGAAGTTTATATTTTTTAGATTATATTTTTTAGAACAAAGCCAACCTAGACAAGATTCTCAACTGTATTCCTTTTTTTTCCTCAAATGTATTCCTTTTTAACAACTTCAGCCTTCCCTAAATGCTGTTTTAATGGATCTTCAACAATCAGTTGACCTTGTTATAGCCCTGCAAAGGAGAGTTACAGCCAGGAACAAGAGGAAACCCCAAACCTTCTGCAGCCAGCAGTGCAGTTGTTAGATACACGATCCCCTCCTAACCTGCACTGAAGCGGTGCTGCCACGAGAAACAGTTTTTGGTGTCACCTTCTGCAGAAGTGGCATAAAGGCAGGTCACAAAAGTGTTTTTGCATGAAAATCTTATTTTCACGTGATGTTGGCTCAGTGAGAAGACCAAAATTTAACTCAAAGGAGTCAGCCTAAGGTTGTCTGTGCCTGTGGTGCGTTAACCCACCAAATACGGATGCTCGTGTGATTTTTGGGGGAATACCAAAACTCACCGTAGAGAGCCGTCCAAGTTTGATTGATTACATCTAGACATACGGTTCCTGACCTGAAACATATGGGAAAGACGGAATTAAACACAATCACACTCAGAAACACCCTGGGGATTTAACAATCTACCCCTTTCCACTGCCCTGCCTTCTCCCTGCTGTTCCAGATAAGTGCAGATTTACTCCAGTCCTGTGGTTAAGAGGGGAGCAGCCTTTAACTACACAAATCTTTGTACTCTGCACAAAGGGAAGCAAATTGGAGCCGTTACCGAATTAGCTGGCCCATACGGGGACCTACTGGAGAGACTGAGCTGTAGGTGGCTCCCCTTACACCTGAAATTAAAAATCGTGGCTAAACTGATTTCTACCATAAAGCATTTTATCAAGAACGTGGACTTCAGCTGAAAAGGGAGCTGTGGCTAAGCCAGAACCATTCCCTCTTTCAAGAAAGCCAGCACGATGCCAAGAAGGGGTTTTACAGCTCCAAATTTGTGCAAGTGAGGCACATTACAGCACAAAGACCCCATCTGAGAGCCTGCAGCACGCATCTCCCCTGCCTTGCCCACTCCTGGAAGTGGACTTCAGAAGACATCCTTTGGACTGCTAGATTAAATTAAAGCGTTATTTAACTTTTTGGCATGTTCTTACAGAGCCAGGACACAGCTACAGTTCAATAAGATCCTCAGGAAAACCACGCACGTGCACGGGATTTACTTACGCTTCATCGATGTTAGGATGGAAAATTTTATTCATGAATCCTGCAAAAAGGAGACACTGGTAAATAGCAGAAAACAGCCAAAGATTATTTATTTTTTTAAACCAGGAGAAGTCTGGAATTTACTGAACAAGGGCTCGGCTTACTGTTTTTTTCACAGAAAAACCCGGCTTTGCTATATATAGCCACGTAACCTTTAAAACACACAGGCAGCAGCTTGACCCTGGGGTCCTCAGCCTTTCCCTTGAAATTCAAAAAAAAAAAAATCCCACTCCCAGCTCAGCAGGACCACAAAGGCTGTGGGTCCAGCGTTAGACTGAGGAGATCTGCCCATCAGCACAGTTAGCCAGAAATCTCAGTGATTTCTAAGCTGCAGGGATCATTTCCATACACGCCAGGCACAGATTTTAAGCCCTAGTTTAAGTTTTCGTCTATTTTTAAAAATATTTCTCCAAGTTTTTCTGTAACTCGAAGTTACAACATTAATCTGTGCTTATAAGCCATTCGGGAGCAGAGACAAGGTTATTTTTTTGGCAAAAACCCCGTGGTTTAAGAGTTACAGCACCACGGTAGAAGATGCCTCATATTTTAGGGACACCTCTGGCTGCTGCTACCAGATGCAAAGCCACGTTCTCCAGCTACATCCCTCAACCTTGAGTTAAAGACAGATGGAGCCCCAAAAAACACTCCTTTCTCCCACAAATAGAGCTTATAAAGCAGTAATATAAAGGGATTATAACATACCACGCTCAGCACTGTAGGCTGTGTAGAAGTAAAGCACGTCGACCCCAAAAAAACAAGTTCAGCAGATTCAGGGATGCAGAATCCTGCCCCCAAACTCTTCCCTTTCAGTAGGGGGGGAACCAAAACCCCTGGTGAGGGACCTGTCCCCACCGCACGAGGGGGTGAAGGAAACAGATCTGGGTTTTCCAGTTACTTCACTGGAAAATGGATCAAGTGTCCCAGATGCTGCTTGGGTCCCTCCATGCTTCTGCTTGGCAGAAAAGCTGCTGCAGCCCCTGTTTCTGCACCACTTTAAGAGGTTTCCAGATCTTACCTTGCTGTCTTTTTCTTCTTCCCAGAAGGTAAAATAAAGCCTTGCTTCCTTTGCCTGATCACCATCCCATCCTCTACAAAGCCCTACAAAGCCCAGGTGGGAACCTACAGAAATCTTCAGCTAACAGCAACCACTCCTGATAAAGGTGTGCTTACAAAAACAGGAAAAAAAATGTAAATCCGGGGTATCGACTCAATCCATTTCGAAAGAAAACACGATTTTCTCTTCCGAGCAGGCCATGGAGGTGCAGAAATACCTCGCAGCCCCGATGCAGCTCTGCCCGGAGCAGGAGCGAGCGCAGTTTGAGTGGCAGCTTGGTTCCCATCTGGGTAAGAGCTGCCATATGGAGTCAGCTCCCTTTCTTTCCACGTATTGTGACACAAATATAATCCCGTGTTTACTCGTACCGCTCGGGATTTTGCCTAAATACAACCCAAGACTGAAACCATGCCCGGAACCAGAACGATCTCGGGAAGGAAGAGCAAGAGCTGCAGAAGCAAGCCCGTGCTAACGAGTGTCTTGCAGGAAAACCTTGCCTTGATTTAGCTTGGAAAACTGAAGCAGAATGAAGGAGGGAGGCTGCAGCTCCATCAAATATTTACACTGTGGTTGCTCCCCTGGGTTTAAGGCAGGTCACGGATCCTTTATGGCAGGCACTGGAGGGATGCGGCGAGCACCGAGCCCAGATTTAAATCCTGCCTCTCTCTAAAGGGGGGGAAAAAAAGGAGAAGTTTCTGAAAAAGCAGCAAAGGGAGGACAGGAGAAGGCAGGAGGCAGCCGGAACAGAGCAGCAACGTGCAGAGCTGCTGAGTTAAACGCTGCCTCTTCTGCTTTCTGGGCCGGAGACCAGCTGGAGGCAGGCATCCCTCTGCCTTCTCTCCTTTGGGTTTTCTCCTTTTCTCAGCTACTTCCCGGGAAGTTCTCCTGGGTTGCACTAAGCTGTGCCACCAGGACACCTGCAGGTTTGGCAGACTGTGTTTAAACCAGACACCACATCCACAGAGCTACCCGCTCCTGCCCTGGAGATTTCCAGTTCTTTCTCCATCATCTTCGCGTCCACCCGAAGCCAATCCCTTCTTTCAGTGCCTCTCGAGTTTTCCACGCTGAACAGCTCCTGTCCAAGGCAGAGCACGAATATCCTCTTTGGTTGTATTATGTCGTATAAATACGACAGCTTTGGTCGTATTTCTCCTTTTTCTGACCCAGATACAAGTCCGATCTGTCTTCTCCTCCTCGTTTGAAAGTCACCTTCAGTGACAAAGCACTAACCTCGCTCCGATAACGCCGCCTTTCTCTGTATTTCTACAAAAGCAGGAGTGTCCAGCTTGCAGAGGGAGCCAGGAGTGGAAAAAAGCCTTCCATGCCAGCAGAAACACAGGTTCACTGCCACAGCACCGAGTACAACACATCCCCGATTAACTGATTAAATTAACCGATTAAATTACCACGCAGAACTTCAGGGAAGCAGCGAGGATCCTAGGGAGGTCCCAGACCTTTGATTTTGGGTTCTCACCACGGCCAGGAGCATGAAGCTGAGCCCCCAGCCTGTGCAGTTGTAGTTCTGTGTGTTGGGACTGCCTGTGGACACTTCACTAAACATTTTAACACTCACTGAGCAGCGATTCCCTGGAAAACCCAATGTTTAGGTGGAGTTCCAGCAGAACTGCAGTCCGCATTTTCCGTACGGAGACACCAGGATCCAGGAGAGCCTCTCGAGGTAAAGCAGGACTGCAGGAAACCTGTGCTGACAGCAAGCTTTGGGTGAAAACAGAAAAAAATACACCCAGAAAGGAGCTGCACACCAGAAAGGGACCCATCTTCCACTGCTGGAAGAACCCAGTTGTGGGGTTGGCCATGCTTCAGGTGAAGTTCTCCTAGCAAGCTCCGAAGCAGCCAGGATGAGCCCAAAAAGCTCAGTGCTGATCCACAGGGGGGTCAAAGCGGTGCTGAGCACATGGGAAAAGCAGAAGGAATTTCAGACTTGTGTTGGTGTTGAAGGAGCTGAATAATTCCAGCCTGAAGCTCTCAGGATCGGGCTGGGAAGCGCTGCCAGACCCAACACGTTCCGGATAGTTGCCGTGCCAGCGAGCTCTGCTCCAAGAGGTTTTCCTCCAAGAGGCAAATCCAGAGCACTCTGGTGAGCTGGGAACACCGAGGGCACACGGAGCAGCTTTGTCCTGTCGTTGTCCTGCAGGCAGAAAGCTCCTGCGAGGGGCACTTCCATCCTCATCACTCCCCCTAGCATTACGCCTGCGTGGCTGGACCGTAATTAATTCAGGCTCCTACCTTAGCACATCCCTCGTCGATTTGGGTAAATAGATGGCTCTGTTTTCACCTGAAAACTTGGATAGAAGAAGGATCAGGCCTGGAGATCGCCTCCCTGCTACGGGTGCTGGTCCATGGCACCAGAAGGGTTTCTGCACCCATGGGTGCTTCTCCAGGTCAGGCTCTGGGCACCACCCAACGAGAAGCACCTCAAAAAGCACCCACTGCTTCTCAAGCTCAAAGTACAGCCAGACGAGCTGGGCAGCAGCACGAGAGATCCCCAAAAGATGCTTTCTGTGCTCTTTCAAGCCGTGCTGAAGCACACCTGGAGGAAAATGAGGGGGAAAACGAGCAAGGAGTGCATCCCAGCCCCCTTGCTGAGCAGGGGGAGAGCTCCACGGGCGGACCCACGCTGGTGGTAGCTGCAAAAAGGACATCCCACATGCTCTGAGGGATGTGCCAGAGCACGGCATGGAGTTATATCAGGGACTTCCCTAGCCTGGTAAGGTAAGGAAGAGGTGGGAAGGTGGTTACAGGCTCTCCGAAGCAGGATGGAGGGAGTTTAAGCACCACATCGCATCCACGTGGCTTGGGTGAGCACCCAAGGCTCGGGGCAGAACGATGTGCACAGAGATCAGCATGCAAAAGGGCCTTAAAACAGCACAACGAGGTCAAGAGCAGCGTTTTTCCTCCCATTTTTTAACCCCAGGACAACCTCGCTCATGGGAAAAAGCCTTCCAAACGCTCGCGCTTCCAAACACTTGTGCAACGTGGCCAAACAGCCAGATAAGATTAGTCTAAATTTAATGCTCAGTGCTTCCCTCCCCCCAAACGCTCTAAAGCCAGCAAGAGAACATGCACTTTTTTTAAAAAAACAACAAAAAAAACTCGTGCTGTGCTCGTTTCAGGGCCTGCCTGCTTGTGTAACCGATCACGAGCACACCATGCACCGCGGGTTGAGAAACCCTGGTGGGAGACGGAGGAGAGGGCACGAGAGCAAGGCTGCTGCCCCAGCCCTCCCCACGTGGGGACACTGGGACAACTGGGACACCTTACCCAGCGCTCTCAGGTCAGAGATCTCGCTGAGAATTACAAGAATTTCATGTTTTTTAATGAAATTCAGGGGCTAGGAGCTCCTTCAGGGTACTGAGGCAAGCACAAGGCTGCGTGCTGACCGCGGAGGCATCCGTCAGGGTGTGAGGGGCTGCGTAACGTCAGCTTGCCAGCAGCAGCAGGACAGTTTATGTTACCACCCCCGGCTTTTCGTGGCTTTTCAAAACAATGCCATAAATAATTGGGCAGCAGCTTCAAGGAGGGGAAGAGCAGGACGGAAAAATTAGAGCAGGACAGAAAAATACGGCTGTCAGGGGTGGGAAATGGTGTAAATTCTGCCCAAAAGGACTGAGCTGCCCCTTCCCGGGAGGGGAGAGGCAGCAGCACCAGGTGGGGAGCTCGTGGCTGAGAGCTGCAAGCTCTGGAAAAACACAAAGCAATTGCCCAATATCAAATTTGTTTCGTTGCTTAGGTGCACCATCAACTGGTGCCCAGAGCCTGGCACAGAAGGTGGTGAATCCGTGCCAAGCCAGGCTCAAAAACTCGAAAACACCTCCCCAATTTTGTCTCTTCCCGAGCTGCAGAGTGTCAGACTGCAGCAGATCTGGGGATACAGATTAACTTCGGGTGTCTCGTCTTTCCCCACGCACAAAGCTCGGCGTTTGGGGAAGAAAAAGGATTTTCACAGCACTCACGGGTCACGAGGATCAACACGCAGGAGGGAGAGTAAGCTTGGAGCGGTCACCGGCGAAAAGAGAGTCCTGAAACTCTAAGGAGCAAAGCGTAAAGCAATCCGGAGAGGAGCTGGGAGTAAAAATAGCAGCTGGGGTTCAAAGAAATTAAACACAGGCCAGGAGAGATGTGGCAAATCCTGGCTGGAGCTGAGCGGCTTCATTCCCACCTGGGCTGCCACTGGCTCATTACAGGCACACACGTACATAAGGTGCCTCTGGACCTTCTGTGCACGTGAGATTTTCCCATTTTCTTTGGAAAAACGCCTCGAAGAGAGGCGAAATAGAAACGCGAGGTACCTGCAGAGAGCGGGGACAGAGGCGGGAGGAAAAAAAATGAGAGCTGTGCATGAATGCACACGGGTTGTTGGAGAAATCGAGGCCTCTGCGCGCAAACTTTGCAGCTCTGAGGTTTGATCATCAAGGAAATGGAGACTCGGTGCTGGCCTAACGCTTCTGCAGATTTTTAGCAATAAAAAAATGCCAAAAGGCTTCCAGGTAAGAGCTCAGGCTCCCGTGTTCCTGGGTCTGTTGTCCTGCTCTTAGCCTTTTGGGCAGGACATCACCGCACTTCCTCCTGGGGCTCCGGTGCCGCGTTCATCTCCGGCTCTTGGCAGGCGTACGGGCAGATTAAAAACACGCAGCATTTACACAAAGTGTTCTCGTGATACGGGAGCTGAACACAGAACTTTGAGTACTTCCCAGCTCCACTTTGAAAGAGCAGGAACAGACCGGGCACCGAGTTCCCCTGGAGATACCGAATCCCGAAGGGGACGGCAGCGAGGCAGTGCCAGCAGGGTTCCCGAAATCAGAAGCAGCTCAAAGGGGATTGTCTAAAAGGCAAAAAAGGGAAGAAAACATCCAGCAAAAGAGCACTTCGTGGCCTCGTAAGAGCAGGGATATTGACGTGAAGTGACAGTCCTTTACTTTTTAAATCCCAAAGACTTCGATATTTGGGGATCACGAGCAGGGTTAATCTCCAAAGGAGCACTCGAGCTTCGAGCCAACGCGATAGCCCCACACCTCGCTCCATTTATGTTCTTTTAGCGTGCACGTTTCCCTTTTCCTGCCTTTTTCCCCTTCCTCTCAGCCACCCAGCACCAAGGTGACAAGGAATCCACGCAGCAAAGCCCAGGTGGTGCCAGAAACACCAAAAAGCCACCGCAGGCTGCGATGAAGCCCTGGAAACTCTTGCTGTGACTGCTCTTTTCGCAGATCCCAGGATGATTTGCGCTGCCAGGAGAGCGCTGTCCCTGGGGTGGCATCGCTTAACAGACCACAGAGATAATTACCAGCCTGAGGAGGAGAGGAAATAAATGCCACGCGTGTTTTAGGAGGTGATCCAAGACGGCCAGCGTGGCTTCACCGAGGGCAAATCGTGCCTGATCAATGTGGTGGCCTCTTGTGGAGTGACTGCATCAGTCAACAAGGGAAAACTTGAAAACTGGTGCTGTTCAATATCCTGATCGATGAGGGGAGCGAGGGCATCCTCAGGAATTCTTCAGATGACACCAAGCCGAGCGGGGAAGTCGGTATCGAAAAGGAAGAGCATCCAGAGGGACCTGGACAGGCTGGAGAAGCGGCCCCACATGAAACAAATGAGGTTCAACAAGGCCAAGTGCAAGGTGCCGCAGCTGGGCTGGGGAAATCCCAGAGTTGAGCACAGACTGGGAGAAAAACTGATTGAGAACAGCCCTGTGGAGAAGGATTTGGGGGTTCTGGGGGAAGAAAAAGCTCGATACGAGCCAGCAGTGAGTGCCTGCAGCCCAGAAGGGCAACTGTGTCTTGGGCTGTGTCACCAGAGGGGTGGCAGCAGGGCAGGGAGGGGATTGTCCCCCTTTGTGTGGCCCCATTTGGAGTCCTGCGTCCGTGGTTTGGAGCCCCCAGCACCAGAAGGATGTGGGGCTGTTAGAGGGGGTCTAGAGGAAGCCACGAGGATGCTGCAGGGACTGGAGTCCCTCTGCTGAGAGAGTTGGGGGTGCTCAGCCTGGAGAAGAGAAGGCTCTGGGGTGACCTCACGGTGGCCTTTCAATACTTAAAGGGGGCTGATAAAGATGAGGAGCAACTTTTTGCTCGTTCAGATAATGACAGGACAAGGGAGAATGGTTTTAAGGTAAAAAGGAGGAGATTTAGATCAGAGGTTTGAGGCAATTCTGCACTCAGAGGGTGCTGAGACCCTGGCACAGGTTGCCCAGAGGAGCTGGGGGTGCTCAGGGCCAGGTTGGACGAGGCCCTGAGGAATTTCATCTAGTGGGTGGCATCCCTGCCCACAGCAGGGGGGTGGAACTGGATGGGTTTTAAGGTCCCGTCCACCCCAAACCATTCTGCGACTGTGATATTCGAGAAGGGAGCTGCGGATGGGACAAGGGAGCTGAGATTCAGCAGCAGAGCCACCACACAAAGACTCCTGGAGAGACCAAAGCACCTCAGAGGCAAGGACGAGCACCACTCCTTGAGGGTTTAAGAACAGTTTTGCACCACCACAAGCCCAAAATCCACTTTTCTAACCTTTTTCTGCTCAGGTTTGCCAGGCACGCTTTGGCAAAGGACACCGAGTTGCGCCGGGCTAAGTTTTCACCTACCTCACTCTCAGAACCATGCTGGGATAAAAGCAACTTGGAGAGGTTAGAAAGCCACTATTAGCACTCATTTTTTTTCAGAAGCAGCTCTCAGGAACACACGGGTACGCTACCAGGCACCGTGTTACTTGCTGCAAAAAAAGCCAACGCCGTGTTTAAGGCTGCATTAAGGATTTCCAAGACTGAAAGAAAATTTTTTAGCCTGCAGACCTAGAGGAAATGCAGTTCTTGCAGCTTTCCTTGTTTCTGCTTTAAGCTTCATCATAAAAGCGTAATTGATTACAGGAAAAACTGCTGGATTCTACACTTTATCCATCCCAGGGACTGAGACAGCTGATGTGAACTCCGCATGGCACCGCAGCAGCGGGATCTGGGCGCTGCTGAGAACAGAAGGGCTGCAAACAAGCTACATGTGTGCTCCGGGCGACCTTTCAGCCTATTTTTGGGCTCTTCCACCCCTGAAATCCTTCACTTCCCCCCGTCTTTACAGATCAGGGACTCCCACATCAAATTCCTCCCCGTAACTCTGAGCCCAAGCTAAGCAGAGCTGAAGCTGGCCGAGGGTTGGGACGCTCGCGCTCCCTGGAACGAGTCCCAGCTGACCAGGGAGAGAAAAAAAGATCTCGTTTCGCTTTTTCTTGCCTCATTTTTGAGCTTGTTTTGTACCCAGCGCTGCTCCCGGGACTCAGCAGGGCTGGGGACTCACCCTGAAGCTATCAGCACTGCCCAAAAACCAGCAGTGAACACCAAATGTGCCTGGAGAAGCGCGGATCAGAGCGGCCCAGAGGAAGGGGCCGAGACGTCGCTGGGCCCTGGATGTCCCGATAAGCTGGGCTGGGGCAGCCGAAATGGGAACCAGACAAAGAAAAACAAACCTTTTCCTGCAGCTGGCTGGGAGCTTGCCCGGGTCCTAGAGCTCCCCAGCAGCTCTCCACCATCTCCTGATCCAGCACCGATTGTTTATTCGCCCTGAAAGCTAAGCTGCACGAGGCTCTGCCCAAAAGGCAACCCCTAGAGCAAGAGGCAGCCTCCTGGGGAGCTCAGCACGAGCTGCAGGGGATTTTAGCTGCACAAACAGGGACTCACGGCACAGCAGGAGCACGCCAGAGGGTCTGATGAGTCTGGAATAAGGCTACTGGGAAGAAAGTTGGCTTTTCTGCATTAAACCAGCGGTCTTTGTTTCAAATTCACGCAGGGAGAACATCAGGAGAAAAAAAAAAAAAGGAATAACAACAAAAACCTTTTTTCCCCCTGAGAATTACCCATAGCCAGCTCACGTTTAAGGCTGCCAACGTGAGAGTGCCCCGATCTGCACCTCTTCATGGCACTCGAGGAGAGGAGAGGGGAAAGTGACCGGCACCAAGTCACAGGTTGTGACTTCAGGCTTCATTTTAGGACGTTCACAACGAGAGGGTTTACTTCTCCCAGATTTTAAATAGATGGCACCCGTAGCTCAGCAGCCTATTTTAAGCGAGCAGCCAGCACTTATCAGCTCCAAATCAGGATGTTGATGTTGGAAGGGACCCATCTCGTCCGTCCCATACAGTCGAGTTCCCACATCATTCTCCCAGATCTGTTTTTTCCATTCTTCGGAGTCCTCTGGTGGCTGAAGCCACGAGCACACCCTTCTGAGAAACGCCGCGTCACCGAGTCACCAGCTCTTATTTCACGAGCCACAGTGGAGATGTTGACTCCTCACGTACCTGCTCCAGTTTTTCAAGCAATATTGGCTGTTTTATTTCCATCTCGAGCGATTGGGGAAGGTTGGTCCTAGAAAAAGTTGGTCCTAGAAGACATCTGAGTTAAATCACTGCCACTCGAGGACGAAGGCAGGATGGATGAAGCTTTAAGAACCTTTATAAAGCTTCCTATTTGCTCTAGAAATAGAAACAAGCCCGACCAGCCAAGCCAGCTACAATTACTCTGGTGATAGCTCCTTGATTTTGTGTTCTTCCACATATGCATCACCTACCCCAGGTGAACAAAGGCTTCAGCTCCTGCTTTTATTTCCATCCACTCCTGGACAAGAGGTCCCAGCAGCTGGGTGAACCCCGAGATCGTGATCGTGCACTGCAGCCTCTGCTCTCCACACTACACAAATCATTTTATACAAGCAGTCTCCATCATTCACGTTGTTATCTCAAGGCTGGAAGGGACCTCGGAAGATCTCCAACCCCACTCACACCTTACCCATGATCAGATTTATCAAAAAAAAAGCACGTGGAAGACTTCATCAGTACACAAACGTGCAATGAAATCAGATTTCCACCCCCTAACCCTTCAGCCAAGAGACCAAACTTCTTCTCCGCTCAACATTTGAGCAGTTTATCTGGAATTTTATGGTAAAAAAAATGTTCTGCAGACTTAAAGAGCAACTTCACCTGCAAGCAGCAACACCTCCCCCGCACGAGCAACAAGATTTGGAGTGAAAAAGTGCTAATTGGTTACCTATAGACGGGGATTTGAAAGGGTATTTATCAGGAAGGTCGACTCTAACTTTCCATACTCCACCTTCGTAGGGTGCTGCAAGGAAAGAAACGCAGGTGTTAGACACACTTCGTAGCTCAGGAGAGAATAAATAGAACCACAGCATTAAGCAAAACGTATCTCTGGAAGAATACTTAGCCCCAGCAGGGGGTAAGATTTCACATCAAACCTCCTACAGTAAGAGCTTTTTTCCTGTACTGCCTCCCAAGAAGTACTTGATTTAACTGGTACTGCAGAAAACCTCTGCACAAAGGCCCCGGAGCCTTATTCAAAGCAGAGCTCAGAATTATCTGCTTACCTTCAGAGATGTCACTAAATTAAGGCGTGCTGGAGACCTGACTCATGACCTCGTCACCAGAAAAGCCATCTTAATGGCCAAGCCCACAAAAAATTCAGATGGTGGGGACGCAAAGCTCACGAGCCAGGTCTAGAAGAGCTGAGGATCGACAGGAGCAGTGCTCAAAGCCCCAGCAGAGGGCTTGGTGGTCAGGAAAGGCAGCAAATATCCAAACATCCCTTCCTTGGCTCCAAAAGAAGGTGTCATTACCTTATTCCCCCCCCAGGAATTATTAGTTTGCCTTTAGAGAGGGCTGGGTTGTGTACTTACTTCCTTGTGGTCCGTAAAACTTCACGACAAATTCGTTGAGTCCTCCTAGGATTGTGACTTCGTGTTTGCTCTCGATACTGAGAAATCAAGTCAAGGAAAACGTTTCATCCGCGAAACAAAGCTCTTACTCAGAGCCAGGTAAGCTGTTAACAGCCCGTGACACCACACTGCGTAGAACCAGGTATTCAAAGCACCCTGCACCTCGCAATTTACACGTCCTGACACATCCAAGCGACATCCAAGCCACCAAACCACCACGGTGACGTTACCAAGAGGCAATTCAACGCCCCAAGGATCCCTGCCCCTGCGTTGAGCAACCTCCAGTTAGCACTGCTGCCTCCCTCGGAGCAGAAAGTTGCTCCTTTAACTACTCACATCTGATGTTTTTTCTCCTGCCCCGTTGAGAAGAGCAAACTGCAAGGCACGAGGTTTTCGTTTCAAGCAAGGCGCAGCTGAGACAACGAGCGGCGATGTTTCAGCACTCAAACTTGAAGGGTTCTACTGTGAATCAGGGTTAATGGCTTGGGAATAACATCCTACAGCAATTACCTGTAATCAATAATCGTAACGTGAACTGCGAGGGAAGCATCAGGAAAACAGAGGAAGAAATCAAAGGTTTGCTCCCGTCTGAGCTTCGAATTGCTGCAGCTCCGCACCCCTGAGGCCACCCTGCTTTGAGAAGAGGGCGAGAGCACAGGGTTGAACAAAAAATGCTTAAATTCTTTGTAGCAAGCTTGGCAGAAACCCCTGGACTAAAAGGAACCGAAGCCAGGTCCCCCTCCACAACCACAATTCTGCCCTCGACGCAAAGAAGTTTCCTTGCTGCTCAAGGCACAGAATTTGGGCAGAAACTTGGACTTTGCAGTAGTAATTCTGATGCTCCTTCATCTTTGTGGCACCAAGCAACACACTCACACCTCCCTGAGCCACCAGAAGGTAACTGCTTGGGACCTACCCCCAGGAACAAAAGCTCTCGGTGCAATTACCATCTCTGAAGCCTGCTCAGGATGCATCACACAACAAGAAGAGAATCCAAATTCAGGAGGAGCAAATCAGCCTGGCAGCCTGCACTCATGTGCAGGAGATCCACGTCCCAGCCGCAGGGTCCAGCAGGGTTTGGGACAGCTCCTCGAGCACAACGGAGATCGGGGAGGTTTTCCCACAGCGCCGGCTCCAGAAGGGTTTGGATGCAGAAATATTTTTCCCCCACTCCTTCTCAGTGAGAGGAGGGAGAAGTTTGGAGCAGTTTGGTTTGGCTCAGCAGCTTTCTCCTGCTTCAGCACAAGCTGCTCTGCCCTGGAGTTCGAACAGCAAGGCACCCACTGCTGGCTGTCACCTCCAGTGACAGATTTAGCAGATTTCTCTGCTAAAAGCCAGGCTTTGCTTCGTCCCTGAAGCTTTGGGGAGAAGAGCTTACGAGCTTGCTTCAGACCTGGCGTTAAGGGACACTCGTCACCGCATCTCCTCACATCACCCAGCACCACGGCAGGACATTTTAAATACAGGCTCCACCGAGTTTGAGCTCCTTTGAAAAGAAAAAAACAAGCACTGGAGAACCATTCCCCACTCAGACAGGGGCTCGACACCAACCCCTTGTGTGTGATGATGCCCCGGAGCGAGACGTTTAACACCAAAGCATGTTAACACTCAGAGCAGCTCGGCTGAAACACGAATGGTTTTACTTAGGACTCAATCAAGAGCCACTTAATAAAAAGCAGCTCTCTGAGCTGGATCGCTCGGAGCGAGCTCCCGAGCAGCTGCAGGCTGCACGAGTTGAGGCTGGCCATAAATAAAAGCGGAGTTTTCCTCACTTAGACTCAAGTCCAAGTGTTCCCAAATTAAAAAAAAGCAATTAGTAAGCGGTGCGGTGCTGTATTTGATGGTTCTCCCTGTCTGACAAAGACCTAAAATCCCTATTAAAAAAGAAGAGTGAGTTATATTCATACAAGGAACATGAATTGGGATGCAAATATGGTTTGGGAGCAACCCTACTGTTTATCAACATGCATGGACAACCTCAGAGCAAGGTGAACTTCACAATAAAGCCCTCCCATCAACACAGAAGCCTAGAAAAATGCGAGCAGAAGGAATCAAGGTCTTCAGAACCATTCCCTTGGTGCACACAATCCCCAAGAAACATTTAATGCACGAGCCAGGGCTCCAGGATGACTCGAGGCAGACCTGAAGGCTTCTTCACCTCCCCTGTCGCT
This sequence comes from Anas acuta, assembly GCF_963932015.1. NCBI lineage: Eukaryota > Metazoa > Chordata > Aves > Anseriformes > Anatidae > Anas > Anas acuta. Next base: position 203,661,125 of record NC_088979.1, on the reverse strand, counting down.
ATAAAGCTATAAACTGTACCAAGGAAATGTCTAAAAGCAGAGGGGAAAAGTGCTGGGGAACAGCAGAAAGCTCCTCCATGAGGGCAATGCTTCTTGGAGTTCAAGAATCTGCCCCAGCTTTTGGCTCAGATCAGATGGATTTTTTTTTTCTCTGTAGGGTGAAAGCCTTACAAGCAAATCCCAAATGAATCCTGCTCCAAACACGCCAGTAATCGATCCAAGAGAGCTGCCACTGTGGAGACGTGCAGGGCTTCAGGAAGCCACAACAAAAACCTCTCACCTTTTTTTTGGCACAGTCAGAGCACAAACCAGGAGAAAGCAGCAAAATCTGGAGGCAAATCGGGTGCTGTTTCTGACCGATAAGGAGTTCAAAAGCATTCCCACATCACGACCACAGAAACCAGGAGGGAGTCCTGAGGACCCGGAGATAAATTATCGCAGTCCCAAGGCTATTAAGAGAATTTTCACGGCAGCAAGCGTCAAAACTGTCTGGATGATGATACGGGAAGCGAGCTTATTTTGAAATATCAGTTCAGAAGGGGTTGCTAGGAGAGAGACAGGAGGGAATTTTTGCTGCAGCTGATTGCAGACGCCCTATATAGGGCCTGAAACGTGCCAGCAAACGCCAAGCGTGCTCCCTATTAGCATGACAGTGACATCCAGAGGCCCTGATCAAGATCAAGGCCCTATTGTTCCGAGCTGAGCTCGTAGGAAATTGTTTCTTCAGCCAGAAGAAAAAGTGATCCGCAGCATTTTGCCCATTCTGCTTTGGGACAGAAAAAAAACCCACACCAAAACACACAAAACCTTTCAATTCTGCCCAACCAAGGCAGAAATAAACCGGCCGCTGTGGATTCGCCTCTTCTAGGGTCAAGTTCCCATTCCCTCATCCTCCCACGTGGCCCCGCAGAGGGCCACCCACTGCTGCAGGCCTGAAGGAACAAAAAAAATCTATTAGGGTACGACAGCACGCCCAGATCTCCCAAAATCCCAGGTGAACATCGTGGCCAACAGATGGCCAGTTTGTTTTTAGGGCTGATTTTTTTTTTCCTGGCAAACATTTAGCCTTAAAATAGATTTCCTCCATTAGTTTTCCTTGAAATTAATATAAATTATGAGCTTGGGCAAGTCGGTTTTCCAGCTAAAAATATTTTGCTGAAGATATTTTTGCGAGCCTGGTGATGCGAGTGGCCGCGAGCACCCAGCCACAAAGAAGGAGACGGGAAAAAGCTAAAAAGCCTCAGGGAAAAATAAAATTGTGCATTTCTCTACGTGCATCTCAGCTCGAGTCTTACCAGAAAGCAAGTTCCTGCCTTCTAAGGATCCCTGCCACGTGTTGGCACTTACAGAAACTCCTCTACAGCTCCTCTTCCAGACGAAGAACCTGAGCAGAGAAACTTCTCACTGAATCCCAAAGCTCTGCAAGACCAAACTCCCAGCGATCCGACAGCAGGAACCAGTGCTGGGTTTTACTGGGTTTTATTTTGGACACGCCACACAAGCCCGCTTTCCTGTTAAAAATTCAGTTTTTCTTTAAAAAACCCCTCGCTCGCTGCTTCTCCACCAGATTTTAAGCCAGCTGAGATGAGAAATCAGACGAGAAAGAATATTTTTAAGTCGTTCTGCACACGCCCTCCACGGTTTCATGTCAAGGATGGCAAATTTCCCTGAGACAAACCCCCTGGTAACCAGAAACCCTGTCAAAAAGCCCTTCCCTAGCACAGCCACCGAGAGCCACACTGGGGGTACCATTGGGGGCTTGGGGAGAAGGAGGCTGTAATCCAGCGAGCCCTCCGGTCTGGCTTTGCTTTCTTTGGAGCTCTTGATGATTTCTGTCTGGCTGCTGTGCACTGAGCCTCGTGCCAAGAAGCTGGAGAACCGAGGATGAGGTAGAAGGAGAAGAAAAGGCAGCTTTCTTCCCCCAGCAGACAGAAAAGTCTCTGCTATCGACTGATTTAGAAGCTAAGCAAATTTTTTCCTATAAAGAGGACGTTCCAGGCTTCAAAAATGGTCTTTTCCCACCAGAAGATGCCAGCAAGGTGCACCTCCTACCTTGCTGGACTGAGTGACGCCGTTCTCTTCCTCCAGGAGCAGACAGATGGGTATTTTTGCTGCCGAGAAATCAGACTGGAGTAAAAAATTATTTAAAAGTGCATTCTTGTGATGACACCGGGCAGGTCACGACTTAATTGCAGCCACGGCACCGAGAGGTCCTTCCCCAGCAGATCAGACGGGGACACAATTAGTGGCGCTCCCGACAGCGGCTAACGAGTGCTGCAGCCGAACTCCAGCTTGGTGCTGCTGATTACCGTGAGGCTCGTTTGCATTTCCAGGCAGGGAAGAACACAAGACGTCCCAGCAGCAGGCCCTCATTTGACTAGGTATCGTTAGCCACACGTGATTCGGGAGGAGAACACGTACAGAACCCGGTGCCACCTCCTGATGTGCATCGAGCAGAGCTCTGCCTGAGAAATAACTCGGTTTTGGTGCTCCACGTGCTGCTGCTCAGCCCCAGGAGCAGTGCATCGGAAGGAAAAGGCTTGAAATCACTTAAAACTGACCTGAGAAAGGTCGCTGAGGTGCTCCAAGAGAAATATGGGAGCTGCATTCGTCAAGGTGAGAAGCTGATACACGGGATTTTTAAATACGAAGGGAAAGGACCAGACTTGAAAGGACCAGATTTCTCTGGAGATATTCAAGGCTTGTTTGGACGCCTACCTGGGCAGCCTGATCTAAGGAACCTGCTTTGGAAGAGGGTTTGGACCCGATGATCTCTTGAGGTCTCTTCCAATCCCTTCAATTCTGCAATGAAAGGCAGTCAGAATGAAGTTGTTATCAAGACAATTTGATGCTACGGCATGGCTGTAACACAACAGCAATGTCCCCTCCACCCAAAAAAAGAGAATTTAAGGGCAATTAGTCCAGAACTGCTGCTTAGCAAACCTCTTAAATGGGGCCAGCTGGAGATGAGCGCTGTTTGAGGATGGCATCCAAGAGAAAGGAAGGCAAAATGCAGAGTGGTGATGCAGGAACACGAGGCCTGGGCTTCTCTGGGGTAAATCAGGGAGGTAAAAAACCCACGGAAAGCACTCGTGTCCCTCTACACCTTCTGGCCAAATGCTCAAACCTCCCAGAAGAGTGAGAACAAGGCGCTCACCTGGCAGGAACAGGGTTGAAATCATCGGGTACCAAGCACGCTGACATTTCCAGCTGGCCACAGGGGAAACCCGAGGCAGAACTGGAAGCCCCGAAGACGCCAGCAGCGTTAGCTTGCAGGGCCACGCAGCTGCCTCTGAGCTGAGCCATCAGATCTGTTTGCACTGCTCCGGCTCCCATCAGGAGAAGTTTGTTACCATGGCGATTGTGCTTACTGGTGGGAACCAAGTATTTAATGCAGGAATAATCAAACTTCTCAAACGAGCGAGAAATTTCAAGTGCATTTCAAGTGAAAGAGCAGGAAAAAAAAACAAAACATCACCACCAGCAGCAGCATTTCTTTTTTCCAGTTGGGTTCGGTACAGTCGATTTCCTCTCTCTGCGAGAATTCAAGAAGCAAAAAAAAAAGAAAAAAAAAAGCTTCTGAAAGTGAAACCAGGGTTGTTAAACCACAGAATTGAGAGCTTGGCTCCAAACTGTGCTACACCTGACGCCGAGCGTGAGATTTAACCGCGCTGCGAAGGGGCTGTGCCCCACGGAGCATTTCTCAGCCACGTGCTGGGTCCAGAAGGCTTTGTGGTGCTCCCGCAGGTGGATGCTTCATTTGGAGTAAAAGATGTCCTCGGGAAGCCTAAGACTTTTCCCTCAAATGAATTTTGGGATTCCTGCAGACTTCGCTGATTCGCTTCTTCGCTCCAAGGAAGCTCCACAGTCATTTAGGAAGCGTGAGCACGTCCAGACACCTCGGTGGCAGCGACAGGGAACCCAAAACCCTCAGGGCACGGCGTCTTTGTGGGCACAGAGGAGGTGAGCAGCTGGGCTCCTGCACGGGTTTTCGGTTATGAGAGTGCCAGAAATCTGGAGTTCTTCATTTTGAACACGACGAAGAGCTTCATGGGGGGAAGGAGAAAGAATCAACGCAGATATTTTCATTCTAGTACATTCAGGGTTAGGTTGTGTTGAACAGAAGATGCTTTGTCACCGAGCAGTTGCTAGTTCTGGGAACGGAGTCCCCATCCTTTGCTCCCCTTCCTTGCCTTCAAGGGATGCTCCTTCAGGCCAGAGAGACTCCCCGAGGGCACGCAGAGAGCTGCAGCAGCTGGAGCTACATCCTAACGCCGAATTTAAAAGGTGTTAAAGGAGTCCTGCACGTTGTTTCAGTACACACTGCACACCGGGATGCCTCTTCTTCAAAAATCCTGAAGCCCTCGCTAAAAGAGGCACCGCACGAACACGCTCGAGCTTGAACGGTTCAAACACTGGTGCTGGGTGGAAGAACAATGACCCCAGAAGTCCTGTCCAGGACTTCTCGTACAACACAGAGCTCCCTGCAGCCCTCCAGGAACACAACAAAGGGGTTGGTTGGGAAATGGGACTGGGAAAAGATGCTGTGGGGGCACCTACTGAGATGTGCTGCTGCTCTCTTACGAGCTGGATCTGTGGGAGAGCCTCGTGGAAGAGCCTGCGTGGCTGAGCCTTTGTCAGAAACCAACAGCTGGGGCAGAGACCTGAAACATCAGAGCAGGAACACGAGAATGAGAGGCTCTGCAGGGACACTGAGGCACCTACAGCACGGCACTGTTTTAGGGTTCCTAATAACCAAAAAGCCAGCTATGCTTCAACTCTAAATAAACTCAGAGCCTGGAGCAAGCATTGAAGTGGGCAGTGCCAGGGAAAAATGAGCAGCAGCAGCCCCCGTGAAGCTTCATCTTTAAGCATTCAACAACATTTAGCGTGCTGAGCTCACAGGCTTAACATCCAACATCCTGGATCTGAGCTGTCACCCACCCGTTTCCTGCACCTACCATGAAGGCAGAAAGGTCTCTCAAAGATATTTTGGGAATTATTTCTCCCTCTGAAGAACAGGACACGAGTTACATTTGTTTCTTACGGAATACTTTGCCATTAGAGCAAAAAGCTCCTGCAGTTCTGAGTGCCTTCAAAAAGGGTTTTAATCTGCCAGGCCTCAAAAAAAAAATAAAAAAAATCCCAAAAACTTCACAACAAGCCTCAGAAACAACCAGCGTTTCTACAGCGTGGGTGCAGGAAGCAAGAGCAAACAAACTGGGGATCAGAACAGTTGCCTTGACCTCGGGTGACACGGGGTAAAGCTGCTGGGTGGCTTCAAGCCAGACCTGCAGAAAGGCACGATGCCCTTCCCCACGCAGGTGGTTGTTTCAGGGCAGGTCGCACCCCGAGGCACCTGGGGATTTCTGAGCCTTCCAAAGCACTAGAAATGTGTTTTTTTGTCCTTTTTTTCCCCCAAGAAGGAGGCGCATTCTGCTCTTCCTCAGCCACTGGGGCTCGGCAGACGACGCAGGCTGCTCGCTAGCAGGAGGAAATCCTCAGGACGAACAGCACCACGAAGCAATTACTTACACAGAGGGGCTTACACCGACAGGTTCGTTAACACAACGCTCATTAACAAGCCTGTTGATATCACGTCCACACCAGGCCTGGCCACGTTATGACAACCACAGCCACGGTTTCCAACACAGACCAAACCCTGTTTGCCCTCAAAGCAACGCAGGAAGAAGTGATTTAGGGATGAGCACCTTTCAGACCTCTCTTGCACGCAGCAGTCGGAGCCTACAGATGCTGTTCTCTTTCTTTCTGGGTCATCTGCAGTCTGAAAGGTGAAAAAAACAAACAAAACGCACCGGACCAGGAAGCCAGCTCAGTTGGGCTGAAAGAAAAGGTGTAAAAGAAAGTGTGCAGGGCTTGAAAGAAAAGGTGGAGGGCTTCCCGTGGATGACAGCTTGGTACACAGATCCTACAACCACCCCACGTGCCTCTGTCACCCCTACTAAATGACTTATCCCTCGTATCCTTACTGTGTGGGGTATCCAGCGCTTCCTCTGCAGATCCCCAACCTGGATCCCACGTCCCAGACACACAAGGAGAGCAGGGCAAGCAGTTTGGCCTCTGCATTATTCCCTTCAGCCCATTTGGCCACCTGTACGTGCTGGGTTCCTTTATAAGACGGGCCTGGGAGCTGGAGCCAAGCTCAGATCCCAAAAAATCCCAGCAGACACGCTCCCAAGGCTGAGCTCGGGGTCTGTGCACACCATTTCCCACCCTTCCCCGAGCCACGAACGGCCACCACGGCGTGGCCTTGCTGCTTAATGAGCAAACCACCTGCAAAAAGTTCATTTATCACCCCTGGAAATCTAAAGAATCAGCCCGGTGCACCAGCCAGGCTCAGCGATTCTGCTTGCATCCAGCTCCGAGTTTGGGAGCCAGAAGCAAAATCGAAATGCTCGCTTTAAAAGAAAAAGGTTTTTAAAATCCTGGAGCTCTTCTGAGGAAGAATTGAATCCTTTGGCCTTTCCCAAAGGATTAACCGTACAGGATTTTCCTGGAGTTTTAAGGTAGAAAGCGACATTGTGTTCGAGAGGAAGACATGAAAAGAGCCGGACCCGGAGACGAACAATGATCCCCGCACGAGCTTCCTCGTGCAACGGAAAGGCGAGCGTTCAGGGCTGGGGCAGAAAGGTTGCCAAGGAAGAAGCTTTAACAAAGCCTTCGGGGCTTTGTTCGGGGCTGGGAATGCAGCAGCAGGCCCCAGCTCGCCAGCCACGGACAAAAATTCACCGAGGCAGAGCCAGAGAGAGCCCTCGCCCTAGGCCGGTGGCCACGCGGCGTTGAATCCTCCAAAATACCTTCTGGATTTTGCAGCCCAGGCTTTTGCTGCGCAAGAAGAAAGACAACGAGGTCATCCAGGCTGTGTCCCGAGTGCTTTGGCTGCCTCCGTCCCGGTGGTGAAGGCTCCACGAAGAAAACTTGACCTCGCAGGGGGCATCCGAGCTGCTCTGGCGCACGCGGCGCCGCCACAATGGGAGGAAGGGAAAAAAAATATTAAAAAATAAGAAATACAACGAGGTGAACACTAAAAAACAGGGAACACGCAGTCCTCGGTGCCCCGAGCTGGTGGTTTCCTCCGAAACAACCTCGCCGAGCCCCAGGGGCAGACCAGGAACATTCCCTGGAAGGGTTTGGAAGGAGCTCTCACGGCCGATAACCTCGAAGCCCTTGGAAAAGATTCCTGGAGCTTCCCACCCTGCCAAAGTCCGAAGTCCTTCCCCAGAGGGGGAGCAGAAGAGGGCAAATTTGTGTTTGCTCAGGTCAGGAGCAGCTCCATCTCCCGGCCCCTCTTGCTTCCGAGCCAAGAGCTTGCTCTAGTCCATCAGAAGGGGCTTAATTAGCCCCTTCTCGCTCGGTCCCCTAACGAGAGGCCCACCGGCAGAGCCCAGGGGGCTCTCCGACAAATTAAGCAGCCCAATTAACGCCCGCGTGTTTCTGATAGCCGGGGGGGACACAAACCGGCCTCCAGCTACTCCTGCGGGGACAGCGATACCTCAAATTCATGACGTGGCTCAGGAAAAAAAAGCAGCAGGCAACTTGAAACTGAATTTTGCGACCGAGTTTCATCCAGAGCCACGATTCGAGCCACGCCACCGATGTAAATGTCACCGTTGGGCCACTGCTGGTCCGGAGAGAGAAGGCAGAAACTGTGTGATTAGTTAAATCCAGCTGAAAGAGAAAATTCCTTGACATCGTCTGGTCGGGCCACCCTTAGAGCAGGGTGAACTAATTAACGCAGCTCGGTCGTTAGCGGCGCAGCTGCCTGGGAAGGGGGAGTTCGAAGCGCCTCCTCTTTCAGAAATGAGCTGAAATAAACAAAAAGCACCCAAAGCTCACAGGAGGCAGCACAAAAAGCCGAGCAGCGACCTCTGCCAGATGCTCCGAATTCCAGGTGACCCCCGGCAGAGCCTTCCAAAGCCAGGCACTCCTCGAATAAATCAGAATTAGGGCGACTCGATGTGCTCTAAAGCCACTTTTGATGACAACGCACTTAATCCCCAGAAACCCCCCAATTAAGCAGCAAACAGGATCCCGAAACAACCAAGGGGAAAAAAAATAAATCAAGACCAGCTCGGAGGTGCAGAAGCACTGCTCGGCTCCCAGCAGGCTTCAAGTTTTCCACTGTACCCTCAGCAGAACTGTTTTTCCCCTCCTTTTTTTACTCATCTCTGGGATTTTAGCAGGGATGTGAGGCTCCAGAGCAAGGAGCGGTCGATGCAGCGTCCATCAGACACGGGCCAGGCTTCTCCTCCTGGAGGAACCTTCAATCCAGATGGGATTTGAGCTGGTGATCTGTGAGATGAAGAGCTCCCCCTCCGCCTCGTAGGGTTTATTTAGCAGCTCTGGTGGTTTACCTGCTCCGGGAGCAGCAGCAGGCAGGGAATCGCCTCCAGCAGACGTAGGGGCGCAGCCCGAGCCAACAGCCCAGGAGCCAAGCAAGGAGGCTGGATGCGAAGCCTCACGCTTCTGCCTCATCTCCTAAATTTAGCCCGGGTTGGTAATGACCTAAAAACGGCCGCTGGGGCTTTCTGTGACTCACGGGGCAGCCTGGGCAGCTCCGGCCAGCTCCCACAAGGAGGATGCGCGCACCCATGGAGTCCTCACACGCCTCCTGGGCGGTTTTGGAAGGGAAGAACCCGACGGTGAGTCAAACCTAAATCCTTTGGCTTTGGTGGTGGCGGCTTCTGATCCATCCTACGTCCTGCTGAGGAGCGAGGGGGGCATTTCCTGCGGTCTGAAACCCCCCTGGGAAGGGGAGGAAGAGCCCTCGCCGCTGCACCGCGCACCCAAGGGTGTTTTCTTCTCCCGGGTGCTCAGCAGCAGATCCACGGTTAATTGAAGTGAAAACCTTCAGGGGATTTCAGGCTTCACGTGCCTCAGGACTTGCTCCTTGTGCTGGCTGAGTCTGCAGAAGGCTGAAAGCCCCGAAGTGTCCTAATTACAACGAACTTCAGGCAGCAGGAGAGAAATCTGAACTTGGGAGCCACCAAGAGGCACAGAGGACGACTTAAGGACTCGCTCGCTGCTCACCTGGCTGTATGCTGAGATCTTAAAAAAAAAGCAGCAAAACCCCAAAGCCCCAGCGCAGCTCCTGACCCCGACGACTCCGGCTACACCCCAGCCTCGCCGCGCAGGAAACTCTTGCAAACAAAGTGCCAGCAAAAAAAGGAAACTACACCAAGTGCAATATTTGTGAGTACGGGACAAACTTTTGGCTCTAACGAGACAGAGAAACGGGAGCAGACTCCAGCCAGCTTCTTAAAATATAAACTGTTCTCAGCCACCATCCCCACTCGAGCAAAAAAATCCAAATAAAAGCCAAAAGGAGGAAAAAAGCCTGGAAGGCACTGAAAAAACACATGCTAAGCAGAGGCACAAGGAGGGTTCAGGTCTCCTGAAGCACCTTTTGCTCAGATCTCCGTTGCTAGAACCTGCACAGATCAAATAACCCAACAAAATGTGCTCCTGGGTACGAGGAAGCAGGCACAAATCTTTGCTCGACTCGAAATCTTTTTCCGACGCATCACGCCGAAGCGATGAAAGATTTCTCCTTTCACAAAAGATGACATTTAAAAAAAAAATTAAGTAAACAAACTGAAGCAGGGCGGTCTGAAAGGCCAAATTCTTCGGCAAATCCCCGCAGAGGTGAGTCAGGAGGGCGCACCTGAGGACCTGCACGAACCCACGGCAAGGAGCTCAGGGCGAGGAGCTCCTGCGTTTGCATCTGCTGCCTCCAAATCCCACCACGAGAACCCAATCCCTCACCTTCACCACGTGCCGAGGACCAAAAGCTCCTCTCCCAGCCAATCTAGGCACTAAATCCGTAAAATTTAGCTCAACACCAGAGGTGGGCAGGTGGTTTAAGCGGTCAGTAAGCCTTGCAGGACTCGATATGGAGCTCGCCGCAGCGGGTCAGCAAATTCTCTCACCTCTTTTAGAGCAGACAGGTTTGTGGGGTGCCTTTATGAGCAAAAGAACGCCTCCTCCTCGAGCTTTCTCCTCGATGCAGGGGCTTAACATCACGAGGACGTTCCTGCTCATCATCTCAGGTTCACCATCTCTTTCTCCCATTTCTCTTTTTCCCATTTGGCAAGATCCTGGAATCATCCCGAGGAAATTCAAGCGGAAGTCTGATAATTTAGAAGGGGCTCGCAGTTCCAGCACCTCGCTGAGGCCACGGGGATTTATTTCTTCTGGTTCGCACTTCTCACAGCCAGGGCTCGGAGATTCCCCTGGGCACAGGTAGCAGAGCACGGCCGTTTACTTGTGGACTCTCCTCCTTCGTGGCCCAAATGAGGAAAGTCTTTAAATCTACCTTTATTTATTAATTATTCTTTTTTGGCAACCTTCTGGTCACGTTGCCAACAGCAAACAGAAGGAAACGGGGCAGAAACCGGGAAGTTAGAAATAAGAGAAAAGGTTAAGATTAAGTTTCTCAGCAGCTGCAAGCAAGCCAGACTCTGTTTTAATCCGAGATCTCCGCACAAAATCTTTGCGCAAAGTGTTCAAATTCAGTCAGGTCTTAAAAATTTAAGATTTTAGAAAGGGTGAAGCAGTGCTAGCAGGGAGCTCCCTTCACGGGGCAGCTACTGCCACCAGGCAGGGCAAGGGGGAGCTCACACCTCCCCGCATACCTTCCCTTTCAAGGCACGCAGGCTCCGGGACGAGGTTACCAGGATCTGATTTCTGACAACTCCACTTCGGAGCTGTCACCGTCTCCCCCCTGTGTCCCTCCGAGCCACGTTCTCCTTTTGGGATCTCCGCTCACCCCGATTCCTCTGTCAGGCCACAGGTATTGGGTTACCTGAGACGGCAGGCCCCAAAAACAAAGCAACAACGATTTAGCTTCCTTCTTTTCGCCGCTTCCCTCATTTCGCAACCGGTACGGTGGCAGGTTGAGAGCCTTAAGAGGAAAAAAAAAAGAAAAGAAAAGAAAAGAAAGTGGGAGGTTCCTCTGGTAGCACCGAGGGGCAAGCCGAACCGTGCTGAGTCACGCCGGGGTTGGATTTGACATTTCCACAAGTGCCTCACTCCTGGAAGGGCTGGTGGAACCTTGTTTGCCTTACAGAGGATCCCAAAGCAAGGCCGGCCCCAAAACTTTCAGGGAAATCAGTTCCACGATGAGTTCTTCCCCACGTGCTGCTGCTACATAAAACCAGCGCCCTGCACGAGTTCCCATTCAGCCGTGGGGGCTTTAAAGATTTGAGGGGCAGGTCGGCGAGGCTGAATTAATGGTGTTAGGCAGGAGAAAAACATAACTGGTTCCATTTGGCTTCAGCAGAAAGGAGATGGTAAAAGGGAATCGGCTTCCACCAGCTTTAAGTCTTCCTCCGATGAAGAAGCTCTCACTGCAAGGAGATAACTTCTTTCTGCTCCTAAAAATGAAGTTTGGGCACCACCAGGACACGAAGAGCAGTTCTGCTCTGCATCCATCACCAATTCCATCCCACCGTCCGCTCCTCCACGTCTCCAAAGCATCAGCTTCCTCCTGGCGCAGCTCTCCCAAGGGTGAAACTGAGTTGAAAAGAAAAAGCCAACAAACTCTCTCCATAAACGCACCCGAAAGCCAAACTGGGTTCTTTTTGGAATAAAAAAGGCCTTCAAGCCATTCACAGTTCACTAAGCAAGACTCAAAGCAGCTTCACCTGCCCCTAAAACCAAGATGAATCTCAAACCTTCAAAGTGGTGATTAAAACTGATGTTAAACTGTAGTTTTTAAGTACCATTTAGATCCAGAAACACCTGGAAGAGCCAAGTTTTCTTCCAGCCCCAGCCAGCCCTGAGCAGACAGCGTGGTTTAGGTTCTTATTTATTGTTTTTTTTTGTTTTTCTGCCCCAAAAAGCGTGTGTCCTAGCGGACGTTCTCCCCACCCCAACTCCTCGCTTCACGGCTCCAGCACGCGGCCGATGCGGCCGCCGTCGAGACAAAACAAAGCAAAGCAAACGGCCAAAAAGTGCTGCAGTTAATCATTTATCCATCCTTGCAACACTGCAGCTGCTAATCTACCACGCGGGAGGTGACGCGGGGACACACGGCAGCCCGCTTCGGTACCGCGTGTTTTGGTTTGTTTTTTGTTTTTAGTATTTAAAAAAAAATCAAATGTTTTCTTCTAGGCACCTCGTTTAAGGCCACACCAACCCCGAGCACTGTCCCACACCTCCCCGGCTGCTTCAGATTTGGGGTGAGCAGCACGGGAGCAGGCAGGTGAGAAATCCCTGCGCCTCCGAAGGGATTGGATAATAAATATTATATTAAAATATAATATTATAATATTATATTAAAATATTTTTTAAATATTATCCAATATTAAATTATTAATATTAAATATTATTGGATAATAATAAATATTATCCAATCAAATATCAAACACTCCCTTAAAACGCTCATATTTAAGGGATTATCGCAAAAAAATGAAGCCGGCTACACCCAAATAGCACAGAATATTTTAGATTAACCCACCCCAACGTGCTATTTGTACGATCTCAGAGAAAATATTTTACATTTCTATCAGCATTTGCTCCCAGGAAGGCAGGCACCAAGGAAATGTCATAATTTCTGAAAGAAAATAAATTACTTTCCTTCAGAAAAGAAGAGAAATTATTCGACCCTCTGAGAATAACTGAGTGGCTGGACTGAAAACCCCCTCCCCACGCTGCCTCACCAATATCTGGAAGCCTCCGCACATTCCTGCGTGACCTGCAGGCAGGCTGTGCAGGTAGGCTCTGAAACTTGCAGGTTAAAAGGGATTAAAGTCAAGAAAATAACAACAATACTTTAAAAACCGGCCGTGCAGATACGCCCTCTACCTGCTCTGGAACACGGGACGCCAAAAAAAATGAACTCTGGGTGGTTTTGGCTGCTCTTAAAGCAGAAAGAATTTGCTCTAGAGAAGAAATGGAATGATTTAAGGGCACAGGACGGCTCCTGGAAGCTGCAGTGGTGATGACAACAAAACCAACCTCAGTCCTGGTCCAGGATCAGCCCCGTTTGCAGGGAAACGAGGGAGTGAAATCCCCTTTCTCCGAGAGGCTGTAAATCCACAGGCAGATCGTTATCAGGAAGTCTGAGGAACTGGAAGATGATGGGGAACGAAGGTGAGGATGGAACGATTAGATTTAAGCGGCCAAAGGGGCCGAGCAGGGAGAAAAGGGGAAAAAACCTGGCAAAATCTGAGCTGAGATGGCCTCAGAAGGAAGTTTTTGGGTGCACAGCTCCCTTCCTAAAAGCCCGGCCAGCTCCTGCCGCTCCGCCTCGCTTCAAGAGAAATTTAAGAAAAGGGGTGAGGAGAAAAGTGCACGTGAAGGAGTAATTAATTTGTGTTCTTCTCAAAACACCCCAAAATTAAAGCACGGCCCTGCTTCCCCCGAGAGCAGGGGGCACGGCCCAGCCCCATCCTGCCTCTGGCTGCACGCAGAGCGCCCCGCAAAGCTTTAGGATTTCCACAACATCGGTGTTTTAATTAAAAAAAAAATCCCAGAACCTGACTTTAACGATGCTGCACAGCCAGGATGAGGCGCAGGGCGGGCACGCACGCAGATTAGAGGCAATATTCAGCACGCAGAGCCTCATCAGAGGGATATTCTGGGTGATCCTACAAGAGTGAGGCATTTACTGGGTTTGGGACAGTCCCAGCCCTGCTATGAGTCCCTGTTATTGGTCCCGGCAGCACGGGGACACCATTTCACAACACGAGCCACCTGTTTTTCACTGAAATCCAGCTGTTACTTCACAAAAACAGCCTCTGAGATTCGTTTCATCAGCGATCCCATAACAGTAGGGTCCTAAAAACCAGGCACGGAGCCCCAGCAGAGGCTGCCTCACTATTGGGAACACCCCAAATCCCTTTGAGGCAGGGAAATAGTTAGTTACCCTAAAGTGGAGGACTTCCAGCTCCAGCCAAGAGCCTGTCCAGGCAGGGGAAGGCTCCAAAACACCGCATTCAGTCCTAAAAACATCAAGGGGATGCCCTAAAAGTTTGGATTTAAGCAACTGAGATCCCTCTGTCCCCTTTTGGTTTGGTTTGGGCAGGACAAAGCGGGGATTTAGGGTCAGGTAGCTCTGCCCGCCCCGGGTGGCGTTGGGCTGGGGTTTATTTATAAACCCCGAGCTGTGCCAGCAGCATTTAGGGTGTGGGGTGAGGAGGTTTGGGGCTCTCCCAGCCCCAAAAACAGACCACGAGCACCTCGTTGCTCGTCCCCAGGTGCCACCACGCCGCTCCCCTCGTCCTCGGGGACCTTTTTAAAGCAGAGCAGGAGGCAGCGTGGCACGGCCTTGGGAAATTCACATCCCGATGGGGGAAAAAATAAAGGGTTTTTTTCCAGAATCGTCTCTCCTTAAAGGAAAAAAAATAAAAAAAAAAAACAAAAGCGGTGAGGGAAAGGCGGCCGCCGAGCCCTACCAAAACAAGACATTCCAGCACAACGCTCGCTCTCCTCTTCCCCTGGGGACAGGCCAAGGAGAACAAAGGCACGTGACGGCCCCGTTGCTCAACGCGCCCTTGGAAGGGGTTCAAGCCGGGCGATAAGCCCGCTGCGCCGGGCAGAAAAAAGGAATTTTAGCCCCAAAACAAACCCTGGCCTACCCTCGGCCCATCTTTGCAGAGCACACAGCGGGTTGCATTCAGTAAAGGCTCGGTGGTGCTTTTATTCCTCGGGACGAGCCTAAAATTAAACAGGAAAAACACCCGACGGCTCCACGACCCTGTAAACTGGTGGGAACTGGGAGATCCTGGTGGGAACTGGGAGATTCCTGGTGATCCAGGCACTATTTTTAATTCCTTCCAAGCACCGAGCAGGGCACTGCTTCCTTTTTTCCCCCCCCCCAATGCCAGCCCCATTGCTTAAAAATAGAGCCGGGAGCATCCAGCCATAAAAGAAATCAGCACCAAATCCAACTCCTGGGGTAAAATAAGAAAAGGTGGCTCTGGGGCGGCCGTCGGGGATCCGGGGGGGGGCTCAGGGACTCCCCCCTTGATGGGGTGAAGGCCTTGGGGCCGAGGTTTCCCCCATCAGCTGTAGGCTCGCTCCGCCCCGGCCGTGGTTTCCGGGTAGTAACAGAGCAACCAATCCGCGGAGTTGCGAGCTCTGCCCGAGGCCTCTCTCGCTTGCAAAAAACACGGCGAGGAGGAGGCTCGCCGTGTTTTTTTAGGGCCGAAGGCTCGCCCCTAAAAGCTCGGGGGGGAAGCAAAAAGATCCCCCCCCAACCCCTCCATCAGGAGCCCGGAGTTGGGGGCGCTCCCTTTTTCCCCCACAAATCGGCACCCGGCGGATCCCAAAAGGTTTTGGGGTTCGGGCACGGAGCCCCCCTGCTCTGTAAGGGTTTGGGGTCACCTGGAGAAGTCTGGGGGGCCATAAAGGGGGCTGTAAACCTTCCTCCCCCCCCCTAAAATACGGGGACAGTGGCTGCAGCATGAGCAGGGGAGAAACAATGAGTGACTCAGAGTTTCAGCACATCCTCGCCCAGGCGAGGTTATTAAAAACCCCAAGCAAGGGGCTTCCCCCCCCCCAAACCCCTCGCTGGAAATCCACGGGGAGAGCCCGAGCTCCCCCCGAGCTCACAAAGAGGGGGGGGCGTCCACAAAAAGGCCCCGGACGATTTAGGATTGAAAAACGGGGAGAAAAAATTAAAAATGATTAAAAATCAAAAGCCCCCGCTCGGCTCCTGAAGCTGTCAGAGCTTGGGGAGGAGGCGTTTGCTCGAGCTGTGCCCCCCCCTCTCTCTAAAGGCGCCCCCCCAGCGTGGATCCGCGCCGTTATTTCCCCAGCAGGAAGGCGAAAAAGAGGCCGAAAAGGGAAAAATGCCACAAAAATGGCAGCAGAAACGGGGATAAAAGCGCCGCGACAACAAAACCCTCCAGCCCCCGGGGGGGTGGGGGAGAGGGCTCCACAAACATTCCTCCAGACGCCCCCAATCCTTCGGTGCCCACCAAAATGCACCCAGGAGGGGGGGGGTCGGGGTAGATCCTAATTTTGGGCTCCCCCCGGGATTTGTTTTTAGGGCTCGGGGAGCAAAAGCGGGGCCTAGGGAGGCAAACAAACAAAAAAAAAAAAGGTTGGGGAGGGAGGGAGGGAGGGAGGAGCGGTGAGCAGTCATCTGACACACGCACAACTTCCCAAGTTTGTTGGCCGCAGGACGCCGGCCGCTCAAAACCCCAAAAACACCGAGGGTTATGGGGTGATGAGGAGAGCTGGGCTCCGGGGAGAGCTTCCCTCGGGTTTCTTTTGTCAGGGAGAGAGCAGAAAGGAGGTGTTGAGGGCTCAAAAACCTACCAGCGCACGGCCCCGGAGCCTCTGGAAATGGGAAAAGGGGAGAGGAGAGGTTTCGGGAAAGCTGCTGGCTCTGAAAAGCTGCTCTTTGTCTCCCAAAACGGGGATGCCGGCTTCTAAAGGAAGAAAAATAAAGAAAAGGAAGAAAAAAAAGGGCAGGGGGAGGGGAATGGAGAGAGGCAGCAGCTCAGCTCGGGCCTTGGTCCCTCTCCAGCTCGGAGCCCTCCTGGCGCTGGCCCTATCCGTGATTTTTTGGGGAAAAAAGGGGACAAAATTAAAAAAAACAACAACAAAAAAAACCCCAAGCAGCTGGAATCGCCGACCCTCCTCCCGGCCGCGATTCGCCCTGTGTGTGTAACTTTAAACCCCCCGGATAAAAATAGCCCCGATTCAGCCGTGATCGCCACTCATTTCCTATTTGCTCAGAAAAAAAAAAAAAATAATAAAAAAACACAAAACCAACAAAAAAAAAAAACAACCACCGCCACCAAAATACGCCGAGGGGAGCAGCGAGCACGCCGAACGTCAGCACAAGTTTCCTTCGACCAGCCACGAACGGCGGCGCTCTTCCTTTCCCCCCCCCCCCCAATCCCCCCAAACCCCTAAAAAAATAACCCCAAAAGCCAAATAAGTTTGGTTATCTCGCCGGGACCGAAATCAGACCTCGAGCTCTCAGAGGGGGGAGGCCCAGGGGAAGATTTTGGGGGCTGTTGTCATCCGTGCCCCCCCCCTCCTGGGCGCACGCCGCTGCCTTGTAAACAAAACCTATTAATAAAGCGAGCCCCTACCCCAAATTCCTGATGTTTTCCATCCCGCCCACGCTCCGGAGGGAGGCAGGGGAAAAGGATTTGCCCCCCCCACCAAGGGGCAAGAAGGAGAAAAGAGGGGAAAGGAATAAAAAAATAAAAGAAGGAAGGAAAAATATAAACAGATCCAGGCTGAGGGGGGGGGGGAAACCTACCCTAACCTGGCGTGTTACATAAACGGGACCTCCTCCCGGCCCCAAAAAGCCCTTTCCCCACCTGCTAATAAGGGTTTGTTTGGAGATAAACCCCCCCAAAATAAAAAATAAACCCTAACTTAAAGCCCTGAAGCTGGGAGCTTCGTGAAGGGCAGGCTGCCATTATGGGGGGGGGATAATAACCCTAATAAAAACCCCAAAAAGGTTTTTTTTTGGGGGGGTTTGGGGCCACCCGGGAGTCCTCATAGCGGGCAGGGGGGCTAATGGGGAGGGGGTTGGGGGGGGCACCCTTAGGGTTAGGGGGGGTGCCAAAAAAGGGGAAAAATCGCCAAAAAAAAGGAAAATAAGGGGGGATTTGGGATTTTTTTTGGGGGGTGAGGCCTTTTCTTAGATAAAAGGGGGGGGCTCCAGGCTGTGGGGGGGGGCCCCGTCCGGCCTTGCTGTGAGGCGAGGCCTGGGCCTGGCCTGACAAAAGGGCGATAAAAGGAGGGGAGGGGGAGGGAGGGGGGCGATAAAAGAGGGGGGTGTCGCGATAAAAAGAGGGGGGATATCGCGATATAAAGGGGGGTGTCGCGATATAAAGGGGGGTCGGCGATACCGGGGGGACACCGGGAGGGGGAAAAGCGATACGGGGGGGGGTTCCCTGTCCCCCCCCAAGGAAGAAGAGGAGGAAGAAGAGGCCCCAAGGATACAGCTTGACCACGTCGGTGTCCATCCGCCGCTTGCCCGGGCTGGGGGACGACATGGTGGCCGCCGCCCCCGGGGCTCCGGGCGGGCTGTCAGCGCCGCTGAGGAGGAGGAGGAAGAAGAGGAAGAAGAAGAGGCTCAGCCGGGACCCAAAAGAGCTCCAAGGGTGAGAAGGGAGCGCGATCGGGGCTCTCCCTCTTCAAGAGGGGCCGGGGTCGCGGCCGCCGCCCCCCTCCTGTGGTGGTGCCGCCGCCGCCGCCGCCTCAGCCCCGCTCCGGTCGCCTCAGCCCCGAGCCTCACTCTGGCCCCGTGACGTCACCCGCAGTGACATCACCGCCCCGCCGGGCTGCTATTGGACGAGACGGCTCAGGGCCCGCCCGGAGCGCGGGGGGTGCTGGGAGTTGTAGTTCCCACAGGGGGGGTTTTGTAGTTCGCAGAGCGGGGGTGGGATGCCAAAGGCCGCGGGTTCGAGGCTGCTGTCGGGAGGAAAACGGGGGAGGGTTTGGGGTTTGGGGGAAATTGTGGTGATTTAATGGGGGTTTACCTCAGAATTCAGCCTGGGAAAACACCGTGGTACTCCACATGTCCCCACAGAGCTCCACAGGGTCTCAGGTGGCCTCAGGGAGGGCGGCAACGTCGCCCTCCAGCCGCCCCAAAAATGTGTGGGGTTGTATTTAGGATCGCCTCACAGCATCTTCATGAGGCACACCACGGGATTTGGGATGTCGTGCTGCTGAGGCATCTCGCCCTGCCTCGGTTTACCCAACCGGATTGGGTAGAGGAGGCACCCGGAGGTGACAGCGGGTGGCAGGAGGGTGACATTAAGGGATATTTTTCGGGATGCCGTGGCACCTTCACGCCCCAGGGCGGACATCCCGCATTCCTGACCCCGGCATCACCACAAATTCACCCAGCGTCACCTCCCCGTGCCTGCGATGAGCCAGCACCACTGTGCACGGGGAGGCCACGCAACCGGGGAACCCCATAAAGTCCCCACCCTATATGCGAGCCGGGGGTTGTTTTTTCCTCAATTTAGGGCCCTGACGTCCCCCAACGGCTCCTCCGTCACGGGGCAGGATGTAACCCGCCGCCGAGGGGTTGGATTCACATCCTGGGTGAGTTAAACCTGGAGGAATCCAGGAGGAAAACAGCAATGGGGTCAGCGGTGAGTAAAGCTGTGGGGTTACGGGGTCCCCGTTTCCCTTGACTTTGATGCTCCTCGGTCACATCCAGGCAGGAAAATAGAGGGAAAAAGCTTTTTTTTCCTTTATTTCTTTAAATAAAATGGGGTGATGGGGACCACGATGGCATCCTGACCCTTTTTTTGGGGGGTTATCCTTGGGGCTGAGCTGCTGGCGGTCCTGGAGCAGCACCCACACGTCTGTGGGATCCCATGGGATCCCTGTAGGTGGGCTCACAGTGGGGTTGGGGACCCTCCAAGTCCCCCCCTGCCTAAAAACGGGGGTGTTGAGGCTGGCTGGGGTGAGCAGGGATTATGGCATCACGCCCCCCACCCCACTGTGACACTGCCCCGTGCTTTGTGGGGTGGGCGAGAGAACAGAAGGGACTGGGGAGCCCCCTGAGACAGAAAAAAACCCGAAATTTGTGATCCATGGGGTGAAGGACCACAGGTCCTCTTCAGGAAGGAAGAGAACCCCTTCCCTCAAACCCTAGGTGTCCCCCAGAAGCCCCCCCAAAAAACTTGGGCAGATAAACCTACAAGTTTTGGGGTTCAGGGCCGGCCACGGTGGCACCGTTGTGACTGGAAGCAGGGACCAGCCCCAAGCACGGCGGCTGCTGCCTTCCTGGGAACAGGGAAAACAGAAAATACCCCAAAAAGATGAGATGGTGACGATTCTGTGGGATGCTCTAATAGGGGAACCGAGGCAGGGCCCCCCCCCAGTGTGATGAGCTCCTGGCTCAGAGGCATCCCAACCCCTAAAATAGGGTCAAGGGGGAGCTTTTGCTCTGAAATATGGGAACACCACATCCCTGGGCCTTTTCCCCCACAAATTTGAGAGCAGCAGACCCAAAGTGAGGAGGCCCAAGGCTGCTCTGGGGGCAGCTGTGGGGTCTGAGCCCTCCCCCAAAGCCCCTTCCACATCCTCGAGGATGGAGACACGAGATTGGGGTTTCCTCCCTCACCTTTTTCTCCCTCTTCTGTGGGGGACGAGATCACCACCCAAGCCAGAGGAATCCCCCGAGCAACATTTTCCCTATTTTTTGGCCCCAAAACTCCTGCCTGGGTGATTTATCACCCCGGGACAGACGACGGGGACATTATCTGCTCCCAGCAGCTTGGGAACTGATAATGCTCTTTGCCTCGACCCCGCTGCCGTCCCGGAGCTCATTTTACCCCAAAAAAAAGAGCCACAGAAGCCGTAAGAAAAACCATGAAATGTTTATTCCCACCTGGCATCACCCCGTGCTGCTGGGGGGCAGGTCCCAGCCGGACCCCAAATCACCCCCAGCAGGGTGACCGCGTCCCCCTCGGCCACCCCGCGCAGTCGGAGCTGTCGAAACCCTCGGGGTTGAGGGTTACAGCAGCACCTGGTGAAGGTGAGGGGGCTTCGAGGAAGAAATTTGGGGATCAGGGGGGTCCCTGGAGGCTGTTTTGGGGCTGTTTTTGGCACTGGGGCAGCCCGGGGATTTCTCAGCACACGTTGGAGGCTTCCCCGGTGGTTCGGTGCCGGAGCGAGGCGCTGCCCGGTGTCCCCCCCCCTCAACGAGGGGCTGCGTGAGGTTCCCCCGGAGGCAGCAGCAGGTTCAGGAGGGATCCACGCTCTCCCACTGGCGGAAAATGCGGAAAACCTTGGAGGATTTCACCGAGAGGCTCTGCGGGAGAAGGAAGAGAGGTCAAAGCGCCTCCAGACCGGCCCTACAGACCCCAAAAGCAACCTGAAATACCCCCGCTGGCTAAAAGGACATCAGCGAGCGTCTTTTTTTGGTTTTAGAGCCGTTTCCCAGCAGGAAAATCACGAGGGAAAAGCCCTTTGGGGAGCTGCAACTCGTAGGAAGGGCTCGGGACAAAGGGTGAAGCGGGAGGGCTGCAGCTCAGCCCCGAGCAGGAGCGGCTAACGGGGTTTTTGGGGGCACCCAACACCCCCAGGCTCAGCAAAGCCACAGCTCCACGATGCTGGGAGCTCTCCAGCAGGACACGAAGTGAAACTGGAGCTGAGGAGGGCCGGTATTTATAGCAGGCTCACCACGGGCTCGCTTTCGGGAGCTCTGTCACATTTTTTGAGGGTCAGGAGCAGGTTGAGGATCGCTCGCCAGCCGGGCTCTGCTTTGGGGGGCTCCTCCTGAGCCTGGGCTGCGGAATCCTGCGGGACCTCCGCGCCCTCCACCGCGTTGACCCAGGGGCACCAGTCGCGATGCTGTGAGCTGGGATCGAAGAAACTCCTCGAAGAAATGTCCTGGGAAGGCAGAGAAAACGGGAAAGAAAAATATCAGCCACGGGATATCTTAAAACAGGCCATAAAACCCTCTCCGTGCCCAAACGCCGGCCGGGAGCCGTCCCAGAGCTTCACCTCCCCCAATTTTTGCTCCCTCCCGGCCCCGTGGCACTCACCGAGCTGCTGGAAGAGCAGAGCCGAGCCCGTTTGGCCCTGCGGACGGGGCTGGAGGGCACGTCCACGTTTTCCCCCTGCCCCATGCTGCGGGTAACGGGGCGGCTGCGTGGCGCAGGGCTGGCCACCTCCGATTCTCCTCCTCGCTCCCCGGGGCTGGGGGAATCCCAAATCCGTGGGCGAGAGACCGCCGGGGAGGGGCTCTTCTCCTGCTGCCAGAGGGAAAAGGATGAGAATTAATTACTGGGGGAACCCTCCCGGGAAGGAATTCTGCAGGAAATTTGCTGGATGTGAGCTTAGGGACGTGCTCCTGCTGGTGGTGTCCCCGCTGATGGGTGTAGGATCGCCAGCAGGTTGGAGGGGTTTTGATTTTGGCCCCCTGCTCAGCGCTGCTGAGGCTTCCCCTGGGGAACTGGGTCCAGTTCTGGGCTCCCCAGTATGAAATGGGGGTGGACGGAGCGGGGAGAGCTCGGTAAAGGATAATCAAAACGCTGAAAGGGGTTTAAATATCTCTGATATGGGGAAAAGCTGAAAGCTGGAGCTCAGGAGGTTCCCTCTGAACACCACCAAGCATTTTTGGGTTGGGAGGGTGCCGGAGCCCTGCCCGAAGCACTCAGAGGTTTTGGTGTCCCCTCCTCGAGGATCTTCTTGGACGTGGGGCTGGGCACCAGCTCGGGGTGGCACCAGAAGGACCCCAAATGTCCCTTCCACCCCCAACCATTCTGTGATTCTGTGATTCCTGGGGCCACCAGCACAGCCTGAAGGGGCCAGGGAGGCGCTGCCCAGCTCAAATCAGACATCAAAACCCATAGCAGAGCCCCTTTTAGGGTAGCAGACACCCAAAATACCTCACCCTCAAGCCCTGCGAGCCCCCAGCAACCCCAAAACCCGAGCCTGCTGGCCCTACCTGCTCGGAGCCTGGAGGAAAAACGTCTTGGCTCCGCGTCAGCATCCTGCGTGGGGACGTGGGCACGGGCGGGCAGCGCTCGGAGGGTCCCGAATCCGTCTCCAGACCCCCAGGATCGAGCTGGTGGAAACCCCACAAGCCCACCTTCCTCATGCAGCGCGAGCAGGTGATCACCGAGAGGAGCGAGGAGCCGGACACGGCGCTGCGGGGACGGAGGAAAGTGAGGATGAGCCCAGGACCTTCCCAAAAATTGCGGTTTTCATAAAGGGAGCAGGTTTTGGGAAGGGTCACGGGTTCGCAGCCTCAGCTGAGGGGCGGATGGTTATGGGTTTCGCAGCCCAGTGTGCTGAGAAGGACGTGGAACCCCCCCAAATGTCCCTGATTTAAATTCTCCTTCCCATTTCGGCTTGCAGCACGCTCAACTTATCCACCCAGTGCCCAAAAACATCGCTGCCCCCAGCCCCAAGAGCTTTCAGCGTGGAAATCGGCACCGAACCCAAAGCAGTGGTGTCTCTTCGGACCCTTCCCCACCTCGGGCAGAGATTTTTTGAAAGATCTTTTCGTCCTGGGGGCAGCCAAGCTACTCACCCGCAGGTCCAGCCGCACAGCGCCAGGACGCAGGCGGACACGTGCAGGGGCAGAGCCTCCGAGGAGAGCTTCAGCGGCGTTTTCTCGCCCTCCGCCTTGAGCTCCAGCTCCTCCCGGAGCAGCTGGAGGAGCGAGGCGATCTTCTCCTCCGTCAGGGACTGCGGGAAGGGAAGAGAGAGGCAGCAGAAGGGGTGGTCAGAGGCAGCGCTCACCTTCCTGCGAGTCCAGCGCTGTTTTGGGGCTGGATTTGCCCCCCGCAGCCCCAAATCTGGCAAGTTAGCCCGGCAAAATACCCACAAACCACACAAGGCGTGGAAAAAGGTCCCAATTCACCGCCCGAGGGGCACGAGCCAGCACGCTCAGCCCTTAAATTCCCTGCTTAGTAACACGATGGCACGAGCCAGCTAAAACCGTGTTGGGAAAGGATTTGCATGGCAGAAACCCCCCCAAATGCAGCAGAAACCCCCCCAAATGCAGCAGAAACCCTCCCCAACACCCCAAAACCAGGGCAGAGAGGAACTCACCATGGTTTTCATGTCCTCGGCTCGGAGGGAGGGCAGCTGCAGCTCCAGCTGGCACAGGCTCTGGAAGCGCTCCAAGAAATCCTGGAGAAGGGCTCGGGGCTCGTCCACCAGCAGCAGGGCGAAGCGGGCTGGAGGAGGGGGAAAAAAAAAGGTGGTTTTGGGGCCATCTGCCTCCTCGCCCCTCGTTAGCCCGCAGGGAGAGAGGAAACAAGGCCAGGAAAGGTCTGAGAATGTTATTTTTTAAAGAAAAGCTGTGTTCCTTCGCAGGGACCCGTCCTGGTGCTTTGAAGCACCGAAATTTTTTGGTTCAGACCTCCAAGATGAGCAGGAAAATAAAACCTACGACCCTCCGAGCATCCCAAATCACCCCAAAGATTAAAGAGGAGATGAAAACAGAAGAGATACGAGCCACAGATACAAGAGGAGAAGAGAAAAGGGATGGAAAGGAGATCCCGGAGCCGTGCTGGGCTCTGAGAGACCGACCTGGGCAGGGGTTGTCCGGCCAGAAGCAGAATTTCTCGTGCGCCGTGCTCAAGGATTTCTTCAGCTCGGAGCAGCGCTCCTTGTCTGCAAGGCAAAACCCACTGCTACTCCTCGGGGAAGGGGAGGGGAAGAGCCAACAGCGAGCAGGGGCGAGGGGAACT